>NC_142444.1:51495530-51798560 GCF_059453495.1 Arachis ipaensis
AAATTTTAAGATCAAAACACAAGAAGACTCAAGAACACTTTGAAGACTCACAAGAACAACAAGAACATAAAGATAGAACACCAAACTTAAAATTTTTGGAAAACCAAAATAAAACTTTCGAAAACTAAAGAAAAATCAACAAGAAAACACCAAACTTAAAGTTTGGCACAAGATTTATTCAAAGAAAAATTATTTTTGAAAAAGTTTTTTAAAAAGAGGATAGCCAATTACCAAGAACATAAGCACCACGCTCTAGCCAATTGAGCTATAAATTTAAAGTGTTTTAACAAGGTATAAATAAATCTTTTTTTTAGATGCTAATAATTCAAAAATGCACAAGAAAAACAAGAAAAATCACAAAACAAGAAAAACTAAAGATCAAACAAGGAAAATAAACAAGAACAACTTGAAGATTAAGAAAGAACAAAGAACATGCAATTCGAAAATTTAAAGGGAAATAAAAACATGCAGTTGACACCAAACTTAAAACATGACACTAAACTCAAACAGAAAAACTCAATTATTAGTAAAAAATTTTGAAAAATTTAAAAAGAGAAAATAAGGATTTAAAAAAAAAATAATTTCAACCAAAAACAATAATAGAAGACTCTAAACCAAAAAGAAAAATTTTTCCTAATCTAAGCAACAAAATAAACCGTCAGTTGTCCAAACTCGAACAATCTCCGGCAACGGCGCCAAAAACTTGGTGCACGAATTGTGAATCACACTTTTCACAACTCGTACCACTAACCAGCAAGTGCACTGGGTCGTCCAAGTAATACCTTACGTGAGTAAGGGTCGAATCCCACGGAGATTGTTGGTTTGAAGCAATCTATGGTTATCTTGTAAATCTTAGTCAGGAGGTCAATTATAATTATCAGTTTGAATTGCGAAAAATAAAAGAGCACTAATTAAATACTTGTTCTGCAGTAATGGAGAATATGTTGGAGCTTTGGAGATGCTTTGTCTTCTGAATCTCTGCTTTCTCCTTGCCTTCTTCTTCACGCACGCAAGGTTCCTCCTATGGCAAGCTGTGTGTTGGTGGATCACCGTTGTCAATGGCTACCATCCGTCCTCTCAGTGAAAAGGGTCCAGGTGCGTTGTCACCGCACGGCTAATCATCTGTCGGTTCCCACTCATGCTGGAATAGGATTCATTGATCCTTTTGCGTCTGTCACTACGCCCAGCCCTTGTGAGTTTGAAGCTTGTCACAGTCATTCAATCCCTGAATCCTACTCGGAATACCACAGACAAGGTTTAGACTTTCCGGATTCTCAAGAATGCTGCCAAGGGATTCTAGCTTATACCACGAAGATTCTGATTAAGGAATCCAAGAGATATTTATTCAATCGAAGGTAGAACAGAGGTGGTTGTCAGGCACGTGTTCATAGGTTGAGGATGATGATGAGTGTCACGGATCATAACATCCATCATATTGAGGTGCGAATAAACATCTTAGATAGAAACAAGCGTGTTTGAATAGAAAACAGAAATAGTTGCATTAATTCATCGAAACACAGCAGAGCTCCTCACCCCCAACAATGGAGTTCAGAGACTCATGCCGTCAAAGAGTACAAAGTTCAGATCTAAAAATGTCATGAGATCCAAAATAAATCTCTAAAAGTTGTTTAAATACTAAACTAGTAACCTAGGTTTACAGAAAATGAGTAAACTATGATAGATAGTGCATAAATCCACTTCTGGGGCCCACTTGGTGTGTGCTGGGGCTGAGACTTAAGCTTCTCATGTGCCTGGGCTATTTTGGGCGTTCAACGCCAGGTTGTAACCTGTTTCTGGCGTTGAACTCTAACTTGTAACCTGTTTCTGGCGCTGGACGCCAGACTGCAACATGGAACTGGCGTTGAACGCCAGTTTACGTCGTCTATCCTTGAGCAAAGTATGGACTATTATATATTTCTGGAAAGCCCTGGATGTCTACTTTCCAATGCAATTGAAAGCACATCAATTGGACTTCTGTAGCTCCAGAAAATACATTCCAAGTGCAGGGAGGTCAGAATCCAACAGCATCAGCAGTCCTTTTTCAGCCTGAATCAGATTTTTGCTCAGCTCCCTCAATTTCAGCTAGAAATTACCTGAAATCACAGAAAAATACACAAACTCATAGTAAAGTCCATAAATATGATTTTTATTTAAAAACTAATAAAAATATAATAAAAAGTGACTAAAACACATTAAAAACTATCTAAAAACAATGCCAAAAAGCGTATAAATTATCCGCTCATCACTCTTGTTAGAGAAATTTTCTATTTTATTTTTGTGATAATATTTCAACACGTGGTTTGTAGACATACCTTGTTTCCTGGGTTGTTGCTTTCTGTTTTCCCATTCAGATGATGTACTTGAATCTATGCACTTATATTAGGTAGATATAATGGAATATGTTCTCACATAATGCACCTGTTTCTTATTCAAGCTTTTCTCACCATGCATTGGAACATTAACTTAAATTTCAATTTGTTATACAGATGGTGTTATAGGAATTGGCATCACTGCAACTGCTGTGAGACTCATAGTTGGTGGCTTTGCTGCAGCATTGGTCTAGAAGAATTGAGCATATTTTGGCTTTTTTTTTTAATTTTCTGCAAAATGTATTCAAAGTCAATAAAATGACAAACAAACCTCTATTATGTATTGACAAATACCACTTTTAACATTCTAGTTTGTCAAAAGGAGCATTTTAATAGAAAGCTTATTTCAAATTTTCCTGGTCAAAATTCAAATGCAAATCATCATCATCATCATCATCATTATCATCATCATCATCATCATCATCGTCGTCATCATCATCATCATCATCATCATCATCATCATCATCATTATTATTATTATTATAGAAAAAATATAGGTTGTTAGTTCTAATTAATAAAGTGAGTATAATTAAAAAAAATTAAGATTTTAGCGAAAATAGTAACGGCAGCTAAAAGTGAATAATAGTATAATTTTAGAACTTTTTTAGTGGCCATATAAATTGCTGGTAAAATAGATTTTAGCGACAATAGTAACGGCAACTAAAAGTGAACAATATTTCCATCTTAGAATTACTTTTAGTGGCCATACAAATTGCCAAAAAAATTGCCCCTAAAAGTTATATACTTTTTGCGGCCATTAAAATGGTGTTTACCGGCAAATGTTATAATGGCCACTAAAACCTTTTAGCGGCGAAGCATAAGACGGCTAATGTCTAATTGCCGGTAAATGTATTAGCGGCTATTTTTATTGCCACTAAAAGTAAAATAAATGGCCACTAAAAGTGATTATTTTTGTAGTTGTAGAATAGGCATAAGTTGTAGGAGGCGAAGCAGAAGAACCAAATCGCACAATTAGCTTGCTACGAATTGTAACTTTCATGGTTTCAAATCACTTAAGTATTAAGAATTATGTGTTACGCTAGAACAGATTTAAGATCGAATAAGAGGGTACAGAATTTATGAAGAAATGTATAAATAATGACAATGATAGATAATCAAATTTGGTTCCAAAAAGAATTGAAACAAGGAGCGAAAAAGATGATAAATCGAAGAATAAGCAATACGTACATCATGTGGCATGATTAAAGCACCTATCTTCAGTGTAAGCTAATCAAAGAATAACTTCTAACATTTTTCAAAGAATTAAGGACCATTATTATGCGAAACAAGTTCAAAGCTAACTAAAAAAAAAACTCACGATTCGTAAAGAGAAATATGAGCAATATTAAGGATAAAGGTTCCAAGTGTTTTCAAGTGAATAATCAGAATTATAATCAAGCATAAATATATATATGAATAAGTATGGTTGGGAACAAAGTCAAATCATATTCTAAAAGGGAAAATCTAAAAAGCAAGGAATTCTAACATAACCAATAAAAGAGAAAACAATGTACTAAGCTACACGACACGAACAAGATTACATGTCAAAACGGGACTGACGATGAGAATTTTATGTCGGTTTGGAATCGATCAAAACAATAATTAATTCGTTGGTAGCATACTCCAAACCAACAATGAATTCTCATAATCAAATGTTAAATTCAATACAAAATAAACGAGAGTAATTAAACCTCGGGTCATTCTACCTAGAAATTGCAATTGAGTGTTATATTATTGGCTATGGGGATCAAGAGAGTTTGATGGCATGAGACAAGGAATGTGAATGGCAAGAAATATAAATTGTAAGAAATTAAAAGGAGGCAAGTAAAGGCAATGAAAACGAAAAATTAAGTACTAAAAAGGACTCTTGGCAAGAAGTGATCTAGGTTTCCTATCCTAGTTATGGACCACAAATATGACAATTGTGTGGAATCAATCCAAATCAGTCAATCCTCCTTGAGAATTAGTCAAAAGGCGTAATTGATCTCAATCCATAAATCCTAGGCAACTCACTAATTACTTAGTGAAAGACTAGCGTCAATGGAAACCAAACCAATTAACCATTCTCACACAATGCGGAATGGACATCCACAACTCAATTCCACCCAAACATCCAATTTCTCAACCAAGAGTGTGAAAATTAAACATGCAAGAAATTAAACATCAAAGCAATTAAATAAACATGCAAGGAATTAAAAGTCAAAGCAATAAAAGTCAAAGTAATTAAATGCAAGGAAAGGAAACTTCAAATGCAAGAAAACTTCTTGGCAAGTAATTGAGAGCTAAGATTACCTATCTTAGCCATTGACCACAAACACATGATGAAGAGTTAATCCTACTTAGTCAACCTTACATTGAAGATAAGTCAAATAGGCATAGTTAATTTCAATCCCTAAGTCCTATGTCAACACTAATGAGTCACATAGAGTCAAGGGAAACCAAATCAACTAACTACTCTAATATATCAAACAAGAATGGACATCAATGACTCAAGGATCACCAAAGTCATCAATTTCAAACCAAGAGTTAAGAAAAACTAAGTAAAGACTAAGCCAAGCATTTTATCAAACACTTGGTGTGCATAAAAATAAAATAACATTAAATTGGAATAAAATAAATTCCTAACTACCAAAAGCAAGAAAATCATAACAACAACTAAAGAAAGCAATAAATGAACATGAAACATAAATTGCATTAATTGAAAGTAAAATTAACATAGAGTGTTCATAACATAAAAATGACAAAAGAAAGAAAATTACAAGAGAAATAAAGAAGAGAAAGACAAGAAAAGCATGAAAACATAAAAGGAAACTACATTAAAACAATAATTAAAGGCAAAAATTAAAGAGAAATAAAACTAAGAAACCCTAATTCTAGAGAGAAAAAAGAGCTTCTCTCTCTAGAAAACTAAGCTAAAACATGTAAAAATCTAAACCTAAGTGCTCCCCCTTCATCCTTCTTCAATTTGGCTTGAAATAGCTTCAGAAATGAGTTGGATTGGCTTTGGAGGCCCAAAAATTTCCCCCAGCGATTTGCAATTAATGACCTCACGTGCATGCATGCGTGCGTACACACGACCTACTGTGCGTACGTACGGTTGCTCAAACTTTCCATCGTGCGTACGCACGACATTTGGTGCGTACGCATCCTTGCACGAAGTGACTGTGATGCGTGCGTACGCATCTTTGCAGCAGCTTCCAAATTTCATTTTCTTCATGATTTCTCCCCTTTTTGATGCTCTTTCTTCATTTCTTCAACCCAAACTTACCTTGAAAATCTGAAATCACTTGACAAATACATCAAGGCACCAAATGGGATCAAAGTGAATAAAATTTAGCAATAAAAAGCCTAAAGAGCATGTTTTCATTTTCAAGCACAAATTAGGAAGACATCATAAAACTATGCTATTTCAATGGATAAATGCAAGAAAAGTCAATGAAATCCACCTAATTAAAGCAAATAAATACCATGAAATGTGGATTCATCACATCCCCACACTTAAACAATAGCATGTCCTCATACTATACCAAAGGAAGATAAGAAGCGGAATCAACAATTATTCAATGTAACTAACTATATGCAATCTACCTATATGTATGTAACTATACTATCTAACTATATATATATGTATTTAATTAGTCTAATTAAATCAATTTCCAAGAAAGCATCTATATACAACCAAGGGCTAAGGCAATCATAACCAAATTCTATTCACAATTGAATTGAGTCATATAAAAGAATTTAACCAAACTTGCAAGATAACAATGATCAAAGGTGGAAATATGGAATTGAGTGATTGAACCCTCACCGGATATGTGTATGCACTCTAGTCACTCAAGTATTTAGGGTCAATTCACTCAATTCTCCTCTAATCATGCTTTCTAAAGTTTGTTCTTCATCTAACCAATCAACAAAAATTTAATGTACATATGCAAAAATCATGAGGTCTTTTTAAGGTTGTAATGGGGCTAAGGTTAAAGGTAAGGATGTATATATGGCTAGGTGAGCTTGCATTTGAATCTTTGATTAGCCTAAATTATCACCTAACACACACACAACCTATAAACTTCTAATATCAAACTTAGCTACCCATAATCTCACTTTTACATCCATACACACACTCATGCATCAAATTCAACTCCATCACATATGCATTGATTATTATTGAATTTCATATTTGGGTAATTTTGTCCCCTTTTCATTATTTCTTTTTCTTTTCTTTTTTTTTTCTTTTTCTTTTCTTTTATTTATTTATTTATTTATTTTTAACATAATATATACACCAACTCATCAATGCATATGGTTTCTATAATATTACATGAGCATGTACCCAAATTCCCAATATTTCTCAATAAGTATAAAACACATTTTTATCAACCAATGTTCCCCAAATCTTCCCCACACTTAGTTGACACACACACTCACTATCCCAAGCTAACCAAAGATTCAAATAGGACAATTAATTTTTTTTCACTTAAAGGTTAGTGATGCGGCAATATAAAGAACAAAAGGGGATTATAAAGGCTCAAAGTGGCAAACAAAGGTGAATGAAATGGTAGGCTTTTTGGGTTAAGTGAGCTATAATGAAGTAATGACCCCAATCACATAAATGCATAAGAATACATTAAACAATGGATATATAGAATTAAACAAACTAAAGATTGCAATCATAGAGAAGAGCAACACACAAGAATAAAATTAGTGGTCAAATGGTGTAACCACACAATAAGGCTAAAAAACTCACAAGTCATATGTTCTTCAACTCAAAAACCATATTCCACAATGTATAAATCATGCAAGTTTCAAAAGATTTAAACTCAATTCAATTTGAATTTCAATGCCCTATATAAAGAGTAAGTTTCTTGGAAATTTCATTAAATTGACTAACGTTTATTCTATATACGTATATAATGTGATAGGATGGAAAAATGTCAAAAATCCTAAGTTTAATTCCTAATTTCAAACAAACCAAAATAGCAAGTGTATAGGAAATCAAACTAGGTGCAATCATCACATCATCCTAAATCACAATCAAGACTAAAAACCAAAAAGCATATGTAAAAGCTAAAATTAAGAGCAAAATGTCAAAATATGCATAACTACTATATAATACTAATTTATGTACAAGCAAAATTAAAAAGTGCAATAAGTAAAAAGTAATAAACTAAATAAAGAAGGTTTTCAAAAAGGATAAAATATATACAAAGCAACTAAAAAGCATAATAAGAAAAAACTACACCAAAAGTGTTCGGAAATGAAATTTTTCACCCAAAATGTGCTGCTGAAGGACAACCTCCCCACACTTAAAATGTAGCACCGTCCTCGGTGCTCAGATCAAGCGGAGTGGAAAGACTCGTCACTATCATCGGCTCCTCTATCTGCTGGTGGGTCTCGGGCCTCCTCAGAACGCTCAGGTGGAGTGTCAGGCTCAGGTGGAATGTCAACACCGCCGGAGAGAATAAGCCTCCTCAAATGCTCATAGCGTCGCTGGCTGCGATGCTCTATCTGTTCAAAACGTCACTGGTTGCGACGCTCTGAACTGGCTATGTTGTCAGACAACTGGTGGATCAGGCTAAAGAGTGGCTGTAGGAATGCTGGGGGTGCTGCATCGGTAGGTGCTGAAGCTGAAGGGACTGATGTGGAAGGTCCCACCTCTGTAGAAGGTGCTGGTGTCCGTTTGCTGCGTCGTCCAAGTGCTAGCTCAAGTCCCGGCTAGTCGCCATGTGGAGTGATCTTCTTATGGCCGGCGACTGTCGGTCTCTGATCAGTAGTCATCCAAAGAACCCCAGCCTCTGTAGCTAGCTGAGTAATCAAGCACGGGAAGGCTAGGTTGCCCACATAGTGAGGCCGCCCCATGGACCGTCTAATGTGCCGTGGAAGGTGTAACTCACGGCCCTCCAAGACACACCAGACCATAACAGCCATATCTGCAATAACCCTCGTCTCAAGGGTGCTTGGCATCACATAGTTAGACAGCAGCTGCTGCCAAATACGGGCCTTATATGTCAAAGAACGGACACGAATACCCAAGGGAGTCGTCTTATCAGCACCATATATTCACCGACTCCCAGGCTCAGCAATCACAGCTAAGACTTGGTCCCAATCAAAAGTCTTCATGTGCCTATCACCTTCAGCCTCTTCATATGCATCTTTACCACTCGGTCCAAGCTCAAGGTGGAGGGCATGCTCAATTGTCTCCTCAATGACCAGAATCTGCTGACCTCTCAGGTAAACTGCATCAAGGGCCCCAGTGTAGTAGTTCGCATAAAATTCTTTGACCCATGATTCATTCACCGTTGGAAGCTCCCGACCTATGAAACTCCAACCCCACTAAGCAATCCGATCATCCGTATACTGGCTCAACTCATCCGGGAGATGGAGTTCCCGCTCAACATGTAAGTTCCTTTTTAGGAACCTTTCAAACTTCCGCTTCGAATATGCATTGCTGAACTTATGTTTATCAGTGGGAGCTGTATTCTGAGCTTCTCTATCACTCCCACTGATACGCCTTGCATTGAATGCAGCATCAGAGGTATCAGCGGACTGAGAAGTTCGCTTCCTTTTGCCGGAGCTTGTGGCCTTACCCTTTCCTTTTCTGTCAGCCATCTGCAAAACAAGAAAGGAAATGGGGTTATAAACATAATTTAGAGGCACACAATCAAGAAAGTATGATAAATAGATAACAAGCAGAAACTGCATCACCTAGCAACATATAACGGAAGTGAACAGAAAATAGAAATTGAATGGAAGGATACATGAGAATCAAATTAAATCAAACACAAACAACTTCCAATCAAATTCAGGACATGAGAAAAGCTAACTTGCTTGTTTATCAAAGAATAAAAGAAGGAAGGAGCATTGTTACTATGCATAAAGAGAAAGAAAACAGTTAAAAGTTAAAAGTTAATGTTAGTTGAAAAATAAAAAGGAAAGTTAAAAGTTAAAAGTTATGTTAGTAAAAAGGAAAATGGTTAATTGAAAGAGAAAAGAAAATTTAAAATTAGGTGAAGGAAAAGAAAAAGTTAGTTGAAAAAGAAAACAAAAGTTAAATGTTATGTAAAAAGAAAGGAAAAGTTAGTAAAAGAAATGGAAGAAAAATCAAAAGTTAGGTGCATAGTCACAAGTCCCTTAATTCCAAAATGTTTCAAAAATGTCAAAACAAGCAAGTTTCTATTCACTTTTCAGAAGTTCAAGATGCCAAAACAAGTGATTCACATATACATGTAGAGCACATAATCAAGTAAATTGGCATAAGTTTAAGCAATTTGGTGTTAGCAAGTTAAAAACATCGAGAGATTCAAACACCAAATTCATATGAGGTATGAAAATCACATGGTTGAAATGAAAAATTGACAAGCTTATTTACTATGTGACTCAAGGCAACTTAGGCATGGAGAAAATTGAATCAAATTCAGCCACATAGGTAAAAAGAAATCCAACCTTGTGAGAGCATGCAAAAGAGCCTTGAATTTAAATGAAAACCAAGTTTATGGTCAAATTGTAGCTCAATTAAGGATTGTTCAATGCTTAAATATAACATACAAGTTAAAACAAGCAAAGAGATTAAAGAATTGACCAAAACTTGTAAGAAGACTCTTGAGGAAATTTCCAAAATCCTTTTAGACAACAAGATTCTTTTTGACACAGAATTCCATCAATTAGAATATTGTTGCACCAAGTAAAACAATATCATTTAATGAAACAAGGTTGGGAAAAATCCTACAGCATTTCAGCAGTAAATTGGACTATTTCCGAAACTCAAACAATCAGTTCAGATGCCATATGAATTCATTAACTAGTAAAAACACAAAAATCATGTGT
Organism: Arachis ipaensis; assembly: GCF_059453495.1. Classification (NCBI taxonomy): domain Eukaryota; kingdom Viridiplantae; phylum Streptophyta; class Magnoliopsida; order Fabales; family Fabaceae; genus Arachis; species Arachis ipaensis. The sequence continues at coordinate 51,505,721 of NC_142444.1, forward strand.
GAATTTATATGGACCAAATAAATAAGCCAATTATCCAGTAATAAAGCATGAACAAACAATTAAAACCAAACCAACAGCATCAAGCAACATTCTTTGAACCATGAACAAAAGTAATGGTTCAAAATTCAGCACCACAACAGATCAACAAAGAACAATTCAGCAGCACTCTTTTTGTTCGATTCAACAACCAATCACAAGCATTCAACATGAATTCAAACAAATAAGCATGTTGGGTCAAGTGATTAAGTGTAAACTGAATCATAAACACAGCAGCAATAACAGTTTTAATGCAGACATTGAGCACAAATCACCATTGCGCAAACACATCCAGAAATTGATCAACTGTTACAAGAATGCAGCAAAATAGTGAATACAGAGAAAATGCAGTCTTCAGCAACCAAATCAGTGGAGTTAACAACAGTTGAAAACCCACAGTTAAGCAACATTGATTGCACAATATCAGCAGCGAACAAAAATTGCAGCAGCAAGATCAAATCAATTTCAGAAATTTATCAAAAATCACCCTCACTGCATAAGCAACCATTAACAATATCTAGCAACTGATTCACTCCAAATAGCCATGAACAAAAGCACAGCAGCAAGAACAGGGGTGCAAAAGAATCAGACAACCCAAATTAGCACAGGGGCAAATCAATGAAACAGCAAAATTTCCAAACAGCAGCATGAATAAAAACAAACCTAAATCCACTATTCAGCTCAGATTCTCTAACCAGCTAATCAACTAAACATGCATAAACTAACTAAATTAAGCTAAACAAAATTAACTAGCAGTAATATGATAAACGAAACAGAACAAAATAAAGGAAAAAGAAAGTGGGTAAACCTGAGAAGCAGAATTAGAGCAGAGGAAGGGAAGGGGAGAAGAAGGTGGAAGCGGCCGGCCAAAGTGGCGGCACCAGCGATGATACTCAGAGACTAAAGCGGCGAAGAAGAAGGGTAGCGCCGTGTTGCAGGGCTAAGAAACAGGGGAGATGCCCTGTTCCTGCTGCTCGAAGGCAATCGACAGAACAGGGGGAGGGGAATGGCGGTCGCGGCGAAGCGGAGGTGGTGATAGTTGAGACGGCACCGGTGACGAGGCTGGCGCCGCGGCGGTTTGGTGGTGGCGGAGAAGAGAATCCGGAATGGGGAACAGAGAAGGGATGAGAGAGGAGATAGGGCTTCGCGGTGGCCGCGCGGCGGCGCGGTGGGTGGTGGCGGCGGTGGATTCAGAAGTGGTGGCTGGTGGAGGTGTGTGCTGGGAATTTGAAACGGAGTGGGAGGGGGTCAGAGCGAGAGACGTTGGAGGGGGTGGTGTTTCTTGTGAAGAGAAATGAGAATAGGCTTCGCACAGAAGGGGGGTTCTGTGCTTTTGTAATTGCACGCACAAAAGGATACGCGTACGCACGGATGAATGAAATGTGGATTGTGCGTGTGTACCAACGATGCGAGGGCCACGGGCAGGGGCATATTTTGAGTGTGCGTATGCACGAACTGATTTTTTTTTACATCACCCACCATCCTAATATTCACAGAAATAAAAATTAACAAAAATTTGCAACTATTTACATTCAACTTTAAAATTACCAAGGTTTTATTCTCCAAAACAAAATTTGTTAACTACTCAAAATACTTGAAATATGCACAAATAAAAACTACCAAAACTACTTCAACTATCCACAACTAATTAAAAACTTCAAAATTGCAATTCATGACAAAAAGACAAATTCAAACAAAATTATCAATTATTCAAAAAAGCAATTGAAAAACTAAAAATCTAAAAAGACAAGCTACCAATCAAGATACATATTTACAAGAATGCAATAAAAGAGGAAAGTTGGAAAGTTTTACCATAGTGGGGTGTCTCCCACCTAGCATTTCTATTTAGAGTCCTTAAGTTGGACTTTATTGAGAAGCTCTCATCAAAGAGGCTTGTGTTTCAATTCTTCCTTGAATTTTCACCCATGTTTGTAATCTGCATGGCTTTTGAGATTCCAAAGCTTGTACACCCAATCTTCTTGTGAATTCTCTTCATTCCATCTAGGTGACAAATACTTGAAATTCTCAATCCCTATAACACAATAGCAACCAAACTCATAATGCAATGGGTGAGAATCCATAGGAGAAAAAGGAAATAAAAACAAAAGATAATAAGAATAAGCAAAATGGACTCCTAAAACTAGCAAAAATAAGCAATCAATCAAAAGCAAACTATTCACATATTCACATATTAACAATAACCGATAAAGTAACACCATTGCACTTCTGGTGCACGAAATTGTGATCTCAATGGCGCCAAAAACTTGGTACACACAATTGTAATCTCAACTCTTTTTTCACAACTCCGCACAACTAACCAGCAAGTGCACTAGGTCGTCCAAGTAATAAACCTTATGTGAGTAAGGGTCGATCCCACGGAGATTGTCGGCTTGAAGCAAGCTATGGTCATCTTTGTAGATCTCAGTCAGGCGGATTCAAATGGTTATGAGCTTTTGATAATTAAAATATAATTAAAACTGAAAATAAGATAGAAATACTTATGTAATTCATTGGTGAGAATTTCAGATAAGCGTATGGAGATGCTTTGCTCCTTCTGAATCTCTACTTTTCTACTACCTTCATTCAATCATTCATACTCCTTTCCATGGCAAGCTGTATGTTGGGGGATCACCGTTGTCAATGGCTACCGTCCGTCCTCTCAGTGAAAATGGTCCAAATGCGCTGTCACTGCACGGCTAATCATCTGTCGGTTCTCGATCGTGTTGGAATAGGATCCATTGATCCTTTTGCGTCTGTCACTACGCCCAACACTCGCGAGTTTGAAGCTCGTCACAGTCATCCCTTCCCAGATCCTACTCGGAATACCACAGACAAGGTTTAGGCTTTCCGGATCTCAGGAATGGCCGCCAATAATTCTAGCCTATACCACGAAGACTCTGATCGTGAACCAGGAGAATAAGAGACATGCATTCAAGCTTGTTTTCATGTAGAACGGAAGTGTTTGTCAGGCACGCGTTCATAAGTGAGAATGGTGATGAGTGTCACTTGATCATCACATTCATCATGTTCTTGTGTGCGAATGAATATCTTAGAATAAGAATAAGCTTGAGTTGAATAGAAAAATAATAGTACTTTGCATTAATTCATGAGGAACAGTAGAGCTCCACACCTTAGTCTATGAGGTGTAAAAACTCCACCATTGAAAATACAAAAGTGATGAAGGTCAAGGCATGGCCGAATGGCCAGCCCCCTAAACGTGATCAAGAGATCAAAAGTGATACAAAGATAGTCTCAAAAATGATCAAAAGATGATATGAAATAAATCACTAAAAGTAGTTTTTATACTAAACTAGTAACTAGGGTTTACAGAAATGAGTAAATGATGCAGAAATCCACTTTCGGGGCCCACTTGGTGTGTGCTTGGGCTGAGCATTGAGCTTTACATGTGTAGAGACTTCTCTTGGAGTTAAACGCCAGGTTGCAGCCTATTTGTGGCGTTTAACTCTGGTTTGTAACCTGTTTCTGGCGTTTAACTCTAGAATAGGGCAGGAAGTTGGTGTTTGAACGCCAGTTTCCATCGTCAAAACTTGGGCAAAGTATAAACTATTATATATTTCTGGAAAGCCCTGGATGTCTACTTTCCAACGCAATTGAGAGCGCGCCAATTGGGTTTTTGTAGCTCCAGAAAATCCACTTTGAGTGCAGGGAGGTCAGAATCCAACAACATCTGCAGTCCTTTTTCAGCCTCTGAATCAGATTTTTGCTCAAGTCCCTCAATTTCAGCCAGAAAATACCTGAAATCACAGAAAAATACACAAACTCATAGTAAAGTCAGAAATGTGAATTTTGCATAAAAACTAATAAAAACATAGTAAAAACTAAATAAATTATACTAAAAACTACCTAAAAACAATGCCAAAAAGCGTATAAATTATCTGCTCATCACAACACCAAACTTAAATTGTTGCTTATCCCCAAGTAACTGAAAATCAAATAGGATAAAAAGAAGAGAATATACTATAAATTCCAAGATATCAATAAAACTTAGCTCCAATTAGATGAGTGGAACTAGTAGCTTTTTGCCTCTGAACAGTTTTGGCATCTCACTTTATCCTTTGAAGTTCAGAATGATTGGCATCTGATGAGCGGATAATTTATACGCTTTTTGGCATTGTTTTTAGTATGTTTTTAGTAGGATCTAGTTACTTTTAGGGATGTTTTCATTAGTTTTTATGTTAAATTCATATTTCTGGACTTTACTATGAGTTTGTGTGTTTTTCTGTGATTTCAGGTATTTTCTGGCTGAAATTGAGGGACTTGAGCAAAAAATCAGATTCAGAGGTTGAAGAAGGACTGCTGATGCTGTTGGATTCTGACTTCCCTGCACTCAAAATGGATTTTCTGGAGTTACAAAACTCAAAATGGCGTGCTTCCAATTGCGTTGGAAAGTAGACATCCAGGGCTTTCCAGAAATATATAATAGTCCATACTTTGAACGCGTATAGACGATGCAAATTGGCGTTCAACGCCAGCTCTCTGCCCAATTCTGGCGTCCAGCGCCAGAAACAAGCTGCAAAGTGGAGTTCAACGCCCAAACTGGCACAAAAGCTGGCGTTCAACTCCAGGAATGACCTCTACACGTGCAACACTCAAGCTCAGCCCAAGCACACACCAAGTGGGCCCCGGAAGTGGATTTATGCATCAATTACTTACTTCTGTAAACCCTAGTAGCTAGTTTATTATAAATAGGACATTTTACTATTGTATTTGACATCTTGGAATCTTGGGAATCATCTTTGGACGCCTGGTTCTTAGATCAGAGGGGCTGGCCATTCGGCCATGCCTGGGCCTTTCACTTATGTATTTTTAACGGTAGAGTTTCTACACTCCATAGATTAAGGTGTGGAGCTCTGCTGTTCCTCAAAGATTAATGCAAAGTACTACTGTTTTCTATTCAATTCACTTGTTCCACTTCTAAGATATTCATTCGCACTTCAACCTGAATGTGATGAACGTGACAATCATCACCATTCCCTATGAACGCGTGCCTGACAACCACTTCCGTTCTACATCAGATTGAATGAGTATCTCTTAGATCTCTTAATCAGAATCTTCGTGGTATAAGCTAGATTGATGGCGGCATTCATGAGGGTCCGGAAAGTCTAAACCTTGTCCGTGGTATTCTGAGTAGGACTCTGGGATTGAATGACTGTGACGAACTCCAAACTCGCGAGTGCTGGGCGTAGTGACAGACGCAAAAGGATAGTAAATCTTATTCCAGTATGATCGAGAACCTCCAAGATGATTAGCCATGCAGTGACAGCGCATCGGACCATTTTCACAGAGAGGAATAGGATGCAACCAACGACAAGGGTGATGCCTCCAGACGATTAGCCGTGCTGTGACAGAGCATTTGGACCATTTTCCCGAGAGAGATCGAAAGTAGCCATTGGCACCGGTGACATCCTTACATAAAGCCAGCCATAGAAAGGAGTAAGATTGATTGGATGAAGACAGCAGGAAAGCAGAGGTTCAGAGGAACGAATGCATCTCCATACGCTTATCTGAAATTCTCACCAATGAGTTACATAAGTATTTCTATCCTTATTTTATTAATTAATTTCGAAAACCCCATTACTATTTTATATCCGCCTGACTGAGATTTACAAGGTGACCATATCTTGCTTCATACCAACAATCTCCGTGGGATTCGACCCTTACTCACGTAAGGTATTACTTGGACGACCCAGTGCACTTGCTGGTTAGTTGTGCGAAGTTGTGAACCATGGTATTGGCATCGTGTTTTTGGTGCCATTGCCAGGGAAAGAAAGAGCAATGAATTTTACATAATCAAAGTGTAATCACAATTTCGTCCACCAAGTTTTTGGTGCCGTTGCCGGGGAATCAATTTCGAACAACAATTCACAATCTGAGTAACAATTTCGCATACCAAGTTTTTGGCGCCGTTGCCGGGGATTGTTCGAGTTTGGACAACTGACGGTTCATCTTGTTGCTCAGATTAGGTAATTTTCTTTTTGTTTTCTTTTCAAAAAATTTTTCAAAAAAATCTTTCAAAAAAATTTTCTCATCTGTTTTCGAAAAAAATAAAAAATGTTTTCAAAAATATATTTTTATTCAGAATTTTTAAGAATGAATTCTAGTGTTTCATGAAGCATGTTGAAGCCTGGCTGGCTGTAGGGCCATGTCTCAATTCTTTTGGACTCAAGAGAAGAGCTTATTTATCTTTCTTAGCAAATTGGCTACTGAATGTAAAGTTCTGCTAAAGCTTGACTGGCTATTAAGCCATGTCTAACCCTCAGATTGGAGCTTTAGACTAACATGGCAAGATTCCTGGAATTCATATTAAAAATTTTGGAATCCTTATTTTTGTTTTTCAAATAATTTTTTAAAAAAAAATACAAAAAAATTATAAAATCATAAAAATCAAAAATATTTTGTGTTTCTTGTTTGAGTCTTGAGTCATGTTATAAGTTTTGTGTCAATTGCATGTGCATCTTGCATTTTTCGAAAATTCATGCATTCATAGTGTTCTTCATGATCTTCAAGTTGTTCTTGGTAAGTCTTCTTGTTTGATCTTTGCATTTGCATGTTTTGTGTCTTTTCTTGTTTTTCATATGCATTCTTGAATTCTTAGTGCCTAAGCATTAAAGAATTCTAAGTTTGGTGTCTTGCATGTTTTCTTTGCATTAAATTTTTTTTTCAAAAATGTGTTCTTGATGTTCATCATGATCTTCATAGTGTTCTTGGTGTTCATCTTGACATTCATAGCATTCTTGCATGCATTCATTGTTTTGATCCATAACTTTCATGCATTGCATCATTTTTCTTGTTTCTCTCTCTCATCATAAAAATTCAAAAAAAAAATATCTTTCCCTTTTTCTCTCTCATCAAATTTGAAAATTTGAATTGACTTTTTCAAAAATTTTTAAAAATCTAGTTGTTTTTATGAGTCAAATCAAATTTTCAATTTAAAAATCTTATCTTTTTCAAAATCTTTTTCAAAAATCAAATCTTTTTCATTTTTCTTAGTTATTTTCGAAAATTTTAAAAATATTTTTCAAAAATCTTTTTCTTATTTTTATATCAAATTTTCGAAAATAACAATAACAATTAATGTTTTGATTCAAAAATTTTAAGTTTGCTACTTACTTGTTAAGAAAGATTCAAACTTTGAGTTCTAGAATCATATCTTGTGATTTCTTGTGAATCAAGTCATTAATTGTGATTTAAAAATCAAATCTTTTTCAAAACTAATTTCAATCATATCTTTTCAAAAATACCTTATTATCTTATCTTTTTCAAAAATTTGATTTCAAAATATCTTTTCTAACTTCTTATCTTCTTATCTTTTCAAAATTGATTTTCAAATTTGTTTCAACTAACTAACTAACTTTTTGTTTGTTTCTTATCTTTTTCAAAACTACCTAACTAACTCTCTCTCTCTAATTTTCGAAAATATCTTCCCTCTTTTTCAAAATTTCTTTTTAATTAACTAATTATTTAAATTTTTAAATCTTAATTTTCAAAAATTACTAACCTTTTTCAAAAACTATTTTCGAAAATCACTAACTCTTTTTCAAAAATTATTTTCGAAAATCCTTTCCCTCTCTCCTCTTATTCTATTTATTTATTCATCTACTAACATCTCTTCCTCACATCACTCACCAAATTCGAACCCCCTCTTCTATTTGTGTTCGAATTTTTCTTCTTCTTCTTTTTCTACTAACAATAAGGAACCTCTTTACTGTGACATAGAGGATTCCTCTTCTTTTCTTTTTCTCTTCTCTTTCTTATGAGCAGGGACAGAGAAAAAGGCATTCTTGTTGAAGCTGATCCAGAACCTGAAAGGACTCTGAAGAGGAAACTAAGAGAAGCTAAATTACAACAATCCAGAGACAACCTTATTAAAAATTTCGAACAAGTAAAGGAGATGGCAGCCGAACCTAACAACAATAATGCAAGGAGAATGCTTGGTGACTTTACTGCACCTAATTCCAATTTACATGGAAGAAGCATCTCCATTCCTGCCATTGGAGCAAACAACTTTGAGCTGAAACCTCAGCTAGTTTCTCTGATGCAGCAGAACTGCAAGTTTCATGGACTTCCATCTGAAGATCCTTTTCAGTTCTTAACTGAATTCTTGCAGATATGTGATACTGTTAAGACTAATGGAGTAGATCCTGAAGTCTACAGGCTCATGCTTTTCCCTTTTGCTATAAGAGACAGAGCTAGAGTGTGGTTGGACTCTCAACCCAAAGACAGCCTGAACTCTTGGGATAAGCTGGTCACGGCTTTCTTAGCCAAGTTCTTTCCTCCTCAAAAGCTGAGCAAGCTTAGAGTGGATGTTCAAACCTTCAGACAAAAAGAAGGTGAATCCCTCTATGAAGCTTGGAAAAGATACAAACAGTTGACCAAAAAGTGTCCTTCTGACATGCTTTCAGAATGGACCATCCTGGATATATTCTATGATGGTCTGTCTGAGTTATCAAAGATGTCATTGGATACTTCTGCAGGTGGATCCATTCACCTAAAGAAAATGCCTGCAGAAGCTCAAGAACTCATTGACATGGTTGCAAATAACCAGTTCATGTACACTTCTGAAAGGAATCCTGTGAATAATGGAACGCCTATGAAGAAGGGAGCTCTTGAAATTGATACTCTGAATGCCATATTGGCTCAGAACAAAATATTGACTCAGCAAGTCAATATGATTTTGCAGAGTCTGAATGGAGTGCAAGCTGCATCCAACAGTACTCAAGAGGCTTCTTATGAAGAAGAAGCTTATGATCCTAAAAATCCTGCAATAGTAGAGGTGAATTACTTAGGTGAACCTTATGGAAACACCTATAATCCATCATGGAGAAATCATCCGAATCTCTCATGGAAGGATCAAAGGCCTCAACAAGGCTTTAATAATGGTAGAAGAAACAGGTTTAGCAATAGCAAGCCTTTTCCATCATCCACTCAGCAACAGACAGAGAACTCTGAACAAAGTACCTCTAATTTAGCAAACTTAGTCTCTGATCTATCCAAGGCCACTGCAAGTTTCATGAATGAAACAAGGTCTTCCATTAGAAATTTGGAAGCACAAGTGGGCCAGCTGAGTAAAAGGATCACTGAAATCCCTCCTAGTACTCTCCCAAGCAATACAGAAGAGAATCCAAAAGGAGAGTGAAAGGCCATTGACATAAGCACCATGGCCGAACCTGTAAGGGAAGGAGAGGACGTGAATCCCAAGGAGGAAGACCTCCTGGGACGTCCAGTGATCAATAAGGAGCTTCCCTCTGAGGAACCAAAGGACTCTGAGGCTCATATAGAGACCATAGAGATTCCATTGAACCTTCTTATGCCATTCATGAGCTCTGATGAGTATTCCTCTTCTGAAGAGAATGAGGATGTTACTGAAGAGCAAGCTGCCAAGTTCCTTGGTACAATCATGAAGCTGAATGCCAAATTCTTTGGTATTGAGACTTGGGAAGATGAACCTCCCTTGTTCACCAATGAACTAAGTGATCTGGATCAACTGACATTGCCTCAGAAGAGACAGGATCCTGGAAAGTTCATAATACCTTGTACCATAGGCACCATGATCTTTAAGGCTCTGTGTGACCTTGGTTCAGGAATAAACCTCATGCCCCTCTCTGTAATAGAGAAACTGGGAATCTATGGGGTGCAAGCTGCTAAAATCTCATTAGAGATGGCAGACAATTCAAGAACACAGGCTTATGGACAAGTAGAGGACGTGTTAGTAAAGGTTGAAGGCCTTTACATCCCTGCTGATTTCATAGTCCTGGATACTGGAAAGGAAGAGGATGAATCCATCATCCTAGGAAGACCTTTCCTAGCCACAGCAAGAGCTGTGATTGATGTGGACAGAGGAGAATTGATCCTTCAATTAAATAAGGACAACCTTGTGTTTACAACTCAAGGATCTCTCTCTGCATCCATGAAGAGAAAGCAGAAAAAGCTTCTCTCAAAGCAGAGTCAACCAAAGCCCCCACAGTCAGACTCTAAGTTTGGTGTTGGGAGGCCACAACCAAACTCTAAGTTTGGTGTTGAATTCCCATATCCAAACTCTAAGTTTGGTGTTGGGGGAGTCTCAACAATGCTCTGAACATATGTGAGGCTCCATGAGAGCCCACTGTCAAGCTATTGACATTAAAGAAGCGCTTGTTGGGAGGCAACCTAATTTCTATTTATATAACTATATTTTTCTTAGTTATATGTCTTTATAGGTTCATGATCATGAGGAGTCACAAAATAAATATAAAAATTGAAAACGGAATCAAAAACAGCAGAAGAAAAATCACACCCTGGAAGAAGCATCTGCATGGCGTTCAACGCCAGAACAGAGCATGGTTCTGGCGCTGAACGCCCAAAATAGGCAGTATCTGGGCGCTGAACGCCCAAAATGGGCATCATCTGGGCGCTGAACGCCAGAATTGCACCCTGGAGAGGAGCTGGCGCTGAACGCCCAGAACAAGCATGGTTCTGGCGTTCAACGCCAGAAATAGGCAACAAATGGGCGTTGAACGCCCAAAATGGGCACCAACCTGGCGCTGAACGCCCAGAGTTGTGTGCAAGGGCATTTTACATGCCTAATTTGGTGCAAGGTTGTAAATCCTTGAACACTTCAGGATCTGTGGACCCCACAGGATCACCTCAGGATCTGTGGACCCCACAGGATCCCCACCTACCTCCACTCACTTTTTCTCACCCCTCTTTCACACAATCCCATAAACACTTTTTCCCAAAACCCTTCACCAATCACCTCAATCTCTCTTCCCCATCACCTCTTCACCACTCACATCCATCCACTCATCCCCATAAACCTACCTCATAAACTCCACCTACCTTCAAAATTCAAAATCAATTTCCCACCCAAACCCACCCTAAATAGCCGAACCTCCACCCCCTCCCATCCCTATATATATATCCCTCCATTCTTCCTCATTTTCACACAACACAACCCTCTCTTCTCTTCTTGGCCGAAACACAACCCCTTCTCCCTCTCCTCCATTTCTTCTTCTTCTTCATCTATTCTTTCTTCTCTTGCTCGAGGGTGAGCAAAATTCTAAGTTTGGTGTGGTAAAAGCATAAGCTTTTTGTTTTTCCATTACCATTGATGGCACCTAAGACCGGAGAGTCCTCTAGAAAAGGGAAAGGGAAGACAAAAGCTTCCACCTCCGAGTCATGGGAGATGGAAAGGTTCATCTCCAAAGCCCATCAAGACCACTTCTATGATGTTGTGGCCAAGAAGAAGGTGATCCCCGAGGTCCCTTCCAAACTCAAAAGAAATGAGTATCCAGAGATCCGACATGAAATTCAAAGAAAAGGTTGGGAAGTTCTAACAAACCCCATCCAACAAGTCGGCATCCTATTGGTTCAAGAGTTCTATGCTAATGCATGGATCACTAGGAACCATGATCAAAGTAAGAACCCGAACCCAAAGAATTATCTCACCATGGTTCGGGGGAAATACTTAGATTTTAGTCCGGAAAATGTGAGGTTGGCGTTCAACTTGCCAAACATGGAAGAGAACGCACGCCCCTACACAAGGAGAGTCAACTTTGATCAAAGGTTGGACCAAGTCCTCATGGACATATGTGTAGAAGGAGCTCAATGGAAGATTGACTCAAAAGGCAAACCGGTTCAACTAAGAAGACTGGACCTTAAGCATGTAGCTAGAGGATGGTTGGAGTTCATTCAATGCTCAATTATTCCCACTAGCAACCGGTCTGAAGTTACTATAGACCGGGCCATCATGATCCATAGCATCATGATTGGAGAAGAGGTGGAAGTTCATGAGATTATACCTCAAGAACTCTACAAGGTGGCTGACAAGTCCTCCACTATGGCAAGGTTAGCCTTTCCTCACCTCATTTGCCACCTATGCAATTCGGCTGGGATTGACATAGAGGGAGATATCCTCATTAAAGAGGACAAGCCCATCACTAAGAAAAAGATGGAGCAAGCAAGAGAGCCCATTCATGGAGCTCAAGAGGCGTATGAAGCTTATCACCATGAGATCCCGGAGATGCCTCAAATGCATTTTCCTCCACAAAACTATTGGGAGCAAATCAACACCTCCCTAGGAGAATTGAGTTCCAATATGGGACAACTAAGGGTGGAACATCAAGAGCACTCCATCATCCTTCATGAAATAAGAGAAGATCAAAAAGCAATGAGGGAGGAGCAACAAAGACAAGGAAGAGACATAGAAGAGCTCAAGGACATCATTGGTTCCTCAAGAAGGAAACGCTACCATCACTAAGGTGGATTCATTCCTTGTTCTTATTTCTTCTGTTTTTCGTTTTCTATGTTTGTGTCTTCATTACATGATCCTTAGTAGTTAGTAACTATGTCTTAAAAGTTATGAATGTCCTATGAATCCATCACCTCTCTTAAATGAAAAATGTTTTAATTCAAAACAACAAGAAGTACATGAGTTTCGAATTTATCCTTGAACTTAGCTTAATTATATTGATGTGGTGATAATGCTTCTTATTTTCTGAATGTATGCTTGAACAGTGCATATGTCTTTTGAAGTTGTTGTTTAAGAATGTTAAATATGTTGGCTCTTGAAAGAATGATGACTAGGAGACATGTTATTTGATAATCTGAAAAATCATAAAAATGATTCTTGAAGCAAGAAAAAGTAGCAAAGAACAAAGCTTGCAGAAAAAAAAAATAAAATAGGCGAAAAAAAATATAGAAAGAAAAAGAAAAAGCAAGCAGAAAAAGCCAAAAGCTCTTAAAACCAAGAGGCAAGAGCAAAAAGCCAATAACCCTTAAAACCAAAAGGCAAGGGCAAATAAAAAGGATCCCAAGGCTTTGAGCATCAGTGGATAGGAGGGCCTAAAGGAATAAAATCCGGGCCTAAGCGGCTAAACCAAGCTGTCCCTAACCATGTGCTTGTGGCGTGAAGGTGTCAAGTGAAAACTTGAGACTGAGCGGTTAAAGTCAAGGTCCAAAGCAAAAGAAGAGTGTGCTTAAGAACCCTGGACACCTCTAATTGGGGACTTTAGCAAAGCTGAGTCACAATCTGAAAAGGTTCACCCAGTTATGTGTCTGTGGCATTTATGTATCCGGTGGTAATACTGGAAAACAAAGTGCTTAGGGCCACGACCAAGACTCATAAAATAGCTGTGTTCAAGAATCATCATACTGAACTAGGAGAGTCAATAACACTATCCAAACTCTGAGTTCCTATAGAAGCCAATCATTCTGAACTTCAATGGATAAAGTGAGATGCCAAAACTATTCAAGAGGCAAAAAGTTACAAGTCCCGCTCATTTGATTGGAGCTATGTTTCATTGATAGTTTGGAATTTATAGTATATTCTCTTCTTTTTATCCTACTTGATTTTCAGTTGCTTGGGGACAAGCAACAATTTAAGTTTGGTGTTGTGATGAGCGGATAATTTATACGCTTTTTGGCATTGTTTTTAGTATGTTTTTAGTAGGATCTAGTTACTTTTAGGGATGTTTTCATTAGTTTTTATGTTAAATTCACATTTCTGGACTTTACTATGAGTTTGTGTATTTTTCTGTGATTTCAGGTATTTTCTGGCTGAAATTGAGGGACTTGAGCAAAAAATCAGATTCAGAGGTTGAAGAAGGACTGCTGATGCTGTTGGATTCTGACCTCCCTGCACTCAAAATAGATTTTCTGGAGCTACAAAACTCAAAATGGCGTGCTTCCAATTGCGTTGGAAAGTAGACATCCAGGGCTTTCCAGCAATATATAATAGTTCATACTTTGAATGAGTTTAGACGATGCAAACGGGCGTTGAACGCCAGCTCTCTGCCCAATTCTGGCGTCCAGCGCCAGAAACAAGCTGCAAAGTGGAGTTCAAGGCCCAAACTGGCACAAAAGCTGGCGTTCAACTCCAGGAATAACCTCTACACGTGCAACACTCAAGCTCAGCCCAAGCACACACCAAGTAGGCCCCGGAAGTGGATTTATGCATCAATTACTTACTTCTGTAAACCCTAGTAGCTAGTTTATTATAAATAGGACATTTTACTATTGTATTTGACATCTTGGAATCTTGGGAATCATCTTTGGATGCCTGGTTCTTAGATCAGAGGGGCTGGCCATTCGACCATGCTTGGGCCTTTCACTTATGTATTTTTAACGGTAGAGTTTCTACACTCCATAGATTAAGGTGTGGAGCTCTGCTGTTCCTTAAAGATTAATGCAAAGTACTACTGTTTTCTATTCAATTCACTTGTTCCGCTTCTAAGATATTCATTCGCACTTCAACCTGAATGTGATGAACGTGACAATCATCATCATTCCCTATGAACACGTGCCTGACAACCACTTCCGTTCTACATCAGATTGAATGAGTATCTCTTAGATCTCTTAATCAAAATCTTCGTGGTATAAGCTAGATTGATGGCGGCATTCATGAGGGTCCGGAAAGTCTAAACCTTGTCCGTGGTATTCTGAGTAGGACTCTGGGATTAAATGACTGTGACGAACTCCAAACTCGCGAGTGCTGGGCGTAGTGACAGACGCAAAAGGATAGTAAATCCTATTCCAGTATAATCGAGAACCTCCAAGATGATTAGCCATGCAGTGACAGCGCATCGGACCATTTTCACAGAGAGGAATAGGATGCAACCAACGACAAGGGTGATGCCTCCAGACGATTAGCCGTGCTGTGACAGAGCATTTGGACCATTTTCCTGAGAGAGATCGAAAGTAGCCATTGGCACCGGTGACATCCTTACATAAAGCCAGCCATAGAAAGGAGTAAGATTGATTGGATGAAGACAGCAGGAAAGCAGAGGTTCAGAGGAACGAATGCATCTCCATACGCTTATCTGAAATTCTCACCAATGAGTTACATAAGTATTTCTATCTTTATTTTATTAATTAATTTCGAAAACCCCATTACTATTTTATATCCGCCTGACTGAGATTTACAAGGTGACCATAGCTTGCTTCATACCAACAATCTTCGTGGGATTCGACCCTTACTCACGTAAGGTATTACTTGGACGACCCAGTGCACTTGCTGGTTAGTTGTGCGAAGTTGTGAACCATGGTATTGGCATCGTGTTTTTGGTGCCATTGCCAGGGAAAGAAAGAGCAATGAATTTTACATAATCAAAGTGTAATCACAATTTCGTCCACCAAGTTTTTGGTGCCGTTGCCGGGGAATCAATTTCGAACAACAATTCACAACCTGAGTAACAATTTTGCATACCAGCATCTATAAGAACTTAGAATTTAGATAGTGTTATTGATTCTCCTAGTTCAGTACGTTGATTCTTGAACACAGCTACTTTATGAGTCTTGGCCGTGGCCCTAAGCACTTTGTTTTTCCAGTATTACCACCGGATACATAAATACCACAGACACATAACTAGGTGAACCTTTTCAGATTGTGACTCAGCTTTGCTAGAGTCCCCAATTAGAGGTGTCCAGGGTTCTTAAGCACACTCTTTTTGCTTTGGATCATGACTTTAACCGCACAGTCTCAAGCTTTTCACTTGACACCTTCACGCCACAAGCACATGGTTAGGGACAGCTTGGTTTAGCCGCTTAGGCCAAGATTTTATTCCTGTGGGCCCTCCTATCCACTGATGCTCAAAGCCTTGGATCCTTTTTATTTTACCCTTGCCTTTTGGTTTAAAGGGCTATTGGCTTTTTCTGCTTACTTTTTTCTTTTTCTTTCTTTTTCTTTTTTTTTTCTTTTTTTTCGCCACTTTTTTTTTCTTTTTTTTTTGCAAGCTTTTCACTGCTTTTTCTTGCTTCAAGAATCAATTTTATGATTTTTCAGATTATCAATAACATTTCTCCTTTTTCATTAGTCTTTCAAGAGCCAACAATTTTAACATTCATAAACAACAAGTTTAAAAATATGTATTGTTCAAGCATTCATTCAAAAAACAAAAGGTATTGCCACCACATCAAAATAATTAAACTAATTTCAAGATAGAATTCAAAATCATGCATTTCTAGTTCTTTTGCAATTAAAAACATTTTTCATTTAAGAAAGGTGTGGATTCATAGGACAATCATAGCTTTAAGGCATAGACACTTAAACACTAATAATCATGTAATAAAGACACAAACATAAATAAACATAAAGCATAGAGAATGAAAATAGAAAAAATAAATAGACAAGGAGATTAAGGAACGGGTCCACCTTAGTGAGGGTGACGTCTTCCTCCTCTTGAAGAACCAATGGTGCTCTTGAGCTCCTTGAAAGAACTCGAAGATTGATGGTTTAGACATTATAGTAAATAATAGTTGCAAGTATAGTTACTAAACCAAGCAATCAACCTTTCTTGCAAACGTTTTGGTTGTCACAAGTAACAAACCCCTTAAATTTGATAACCGAGTATTTAAACCTCGGGTCGTCTTCTCAAGGAACTGCAGGGAAGTATGTTCTTATTATTGGTTATGGAGATTGTAAATTGGGGTTTCAAGAATGAGGAACAAGTAACTTAATGGCGGGTAAATTAAATGGCAATTAAAATAAATAAATAACTGTAAAGCAAACTTTTGGCAAGGTATGAGAAATTAGAAGTCTAAACTTAGTTATCCCTATCAATAACAATGAAAGTTGAATCTTAATTCCACTTATTTAACCTTTACTAAAGTAAAGGAAAGTCAAGGGACTAATTAGTTTGATCTTCGAATCCTAATTATTTCCTAAGAAAAGGTTGGGATTATTGAAGCTCAGTTCAATTAGCAAAGATAACAGTTATCAATTATGTTGAGATAAGATAACTCCTGAGTTACTGCTTTCTTAACCAAGGCCAAAAGAGCAAAAAGTAAATTTGCTGGAATAAAAATGCCTTCAGATGTAAAGCATCAATAACATAAATTAAAGAAAGCAATCATGAATTGAAATACCTCAAATAACATTAATAAGGGAAATTATTATCTAACATGAAAGGTTCATAAACTAAATTGGAAAAATAAATAAAAATAAAGAACCTGGGATTGAGAGTCACTCCTAAAACTAAGAGAAGTCCTAAATCCTAAGAGAGAGAGAGAGGAGAGAACCTCTCTCAAAACTAGATCTAAAACATGGGAAATAACTAAATTGATGAGCTCTCTGTGAATGGATGCGTTTCCACACTTTATACCCTCTGGTCTATGCCTTCTGGACTTGGATTGGGCCAAAAAGGGCTTCAGAAATCGCTGGAAGTGTTTTCTGCAATTTCTGGTGCGTGACCTCTGTCACGCGTCCGCGTGGGTCACGTGGTCGCGTCATTCGGAGCTTTTCTTGTCACGCGGTCACGTCAGTCATGCGGCCGCGTCGTTGCTTCTTTGCGCTTGGCATGCGTCCGCGTCGCCCATGCGATCGCGTGGATGCCAGTTTCTTCAGAAGCTCCGTTTTGTGCTTTCCTTCCATTTTTGTATGTTTCCTTTCCATCCTTTAAGTCATTCCTACCTTAGAAGATCTGAAAACTACTCAACACACTAATCACGGCATCGAATGAAATTAAAGGTGATTAAAATAATGAATTTAAAAGCATAGAAAACATGTTTTTCACATACATCACATAATAAGGAAGGGAAAGTAAAACCATGCAATTAACATGAATAAGTGGGTGAAGGATTGAATAAATCACTCAAATTAAGCACAAAATATATTATAAAATATGGGTTTATCAACCTCCCCACACTTAAACAATAGCATG
The DNA here is from genome assembly GCF_059453495.1 of Arachis ipaensis. NCBI lineage: Eukaryota > Viridiplantae > Streptophyta > Magnoliopsida > Fabales > Fabaceae > Arachis > Arachis ipaensis. Next base: position 51,523,411 of record NC_142444.1, read on the forward strand.
TCCTCATGCTAAATCCAAGGTAATAAGTAAGGTTAAAGTGATGGAATGTTATGCAATGCAATCTAATCTAAATGCAACTACCTAAATGCATTATACAATTCTAATTTATTCACTCATATATAAAGCTTACAGGTAGTTAAATTAATTCACATTCTCAAGGAGTCATATATGTATATATAGCCAAGCCTTAGATAATCAATAAGCACTTTTACAATTGAGATGGGAGAAAAAGTATTTTATGAACTTGCAAGACAATTAGATAATTCAAACAGAGATAAATGTTAATGAGCTATTGAACCCTCATTGGATTTGTGTTTACTCTCTAGTCACTCAGTGTTTATTGGGTTAATCATTCTATTCCTCTTTTTTTTTATTCTTCCTTTCTATAACTTTGTTCTTCATCTAACCAATCAACAATTATAGAATACAGTCATACCAAAAATCATGAGGTCTTTAATTAAGGTTGTAATGGGGCCAAGGTAAAGGTAAGGATATATGTATAAGGCTAAGTGAGCTAATAAGTGAATCCTTAATTAGACTAAGATCTCACCTAACATACATACTTAGTAAAACAAAACTTCTTTACCTATTTTCCCATATTTTCCCACTTGATGTTACATGCTCATGTTTCAATTTTTATTTTTATCCCATGTGCATTGCTTTTATTTTGCATTTGGGGAATTCTTTTGTATCCCCTTTATTAAATACTGAAAAATAACCTTTTTTTAATGCACATGGTAATTTAATCACTTTGATTTCTCATGAGCATGCTTCCCAAAATTTCTTAATTGAGTTATTTTATTCCTTTCAACTTTTCTATCTTTTGTTTTTATCATCCATGTTTCCAATAGGTTTCCCACATTTTAAACTATTCATAATTTTCTATCTTAAGCTAACCAAGGATTCAACTTGGGATTTTATTTTGTTTTACTGCTTAAGGCTAGTAGTGTGGCTAATAGAATAAAAGGGGATTTAAAGGCTCAAGGGGGCTAACAAGGGTGATGTAAAAGGTAGGCTATTTTGGGATAAGTGAGCTAAAATCAAATAATGGCCTCAATCACTCTCTTGGTATATATCTACATTCTATAATCAGACATATAGATTAAAACAAAGTAAAGAATACCAGAATATAAAAGAAGGGCAGAACACACAGGAATAAAAATTTATGGTTTGAATGTAACCATACAATTAAGCTCAAAACTCACAGGCTATGTGTTCTCTAGCTCAAAAATCATTTATCACTTATGTATGTCATGCAGGTTTAGTTAAAAATTCTCATTATTCTCAATGTAAAACTTATATTGAATGGCTTTAAAGTTCTAGTGTTTCTCCTTGATGAAGTGTTGTTAACTAACATGTAATGCTATATATACAAGGTGTGGGTTGTTTTGATTCTGTTAAAGTCTCTAGTTTACATCCCTTTTTATATTTTCCAATTTAAACTAAGCTATCTTATGCTAAAAGGGTAAACTATACTAATTAATCCACAATTTCTATAACTAATAAGTTAGAATTGCAACTAAACTAAGTGGCTAAAATATGAACTAAAAATGCAAAATGTAGAAATAGAGTAAAAATACATGAAAGTAGCAATGTATAAGTACTCATAAAATAAAAATAAAAATAAAGAGAAAAATACAGAAAAATATCCAAAATAAAAGAAAAAGAGTTTGTAGTGGTTCACCAAAATAATACGCCAGAGATGGTGACCTCCCCACACTTAAAATGTAGCATCGTCCCCGATGCTCACTCAAGCAGGGTGTGAAGGGGTGTCATCATTGGAAGGGATGGTAGCTGGGGTCTCTGTGGTGGCTGGCTGAATGTCCGGCTGCTGGAGAGGAGGGGCTGTCTGAATGGGGATCTCAGGATCTGCAGCCTGGATCTGCTGGGGTGCTGCCTGCTGGGTGTCTGCCTGCTCTGCCTCTCCCTGGAATGGGTCTCTAACTCGGGCGCATCTGCCTCCTCCTCAGATGCCTCGGATGGTGTGTCAGGCTCGGAGGGGATGTCGCCGGATCGTATCATCAGCTTCAGGTGCTCATAGCGTCGCTTGTTGCGACGCTCCATCTGGTCAAGTCATCGAAACAAGCGGTGCACCAGATGATAGACAGGCTTTGTGGCAGGTGGAGGTGCAGTGGTGGTGGCAGGGGTAGGTGGTGCAGCAGTGGAGGAAGAGGGACCGACAGATGGTGTAGCTATATCATCAGCAGTGGCAGTCAGGAATGGAGGTCTGTAGCCCAAGGCCAGGAAGTTCCTGCTGTGCGGGATAAGCTTCTTGCACTCTGCAGCAGGTGGCCTCTCATCAGCATCCTCCCATGGCACGTCAGCTCAACGGCCCAACTGTGTAACCAGATAGGGAAAGGGAAGAGTGCCTCAGACGTGGACCCTGGCCATATAGTGCCGGATAAAGCGTGGCAGGTACAGGTCCTTGCCCTCCATCACATACCATAGGAGGGTGATCATAGCGGCTGGTATCTCAGTCTCATGAGTACTCGGCATAATGTAGTTACTGGATATCTGATGCCATAGCCGAGCCTCATCATTCAGGTAAATCCGCTTGATCCCTTTCGGCATGGTGGTGTTCTGACCCATGATCCAAGGAACTAACGGGTCAAGGGCAATCCGGGGCTTGACTGCATCCCAGTCAAAACGCATAAAGCGCATATCCTCCTCAGCTTTCTGATAGCCATCTGTCTGATCAGTCTTAGGTAGAAGTTTCAGAACCTCTTCTATTGCCTCCTCAGTAACCAGAATCTGCTTCCCTCTGAGGTTCACTGCATCTAGGGAAGTTTTGAAGAAGTTACAGTAGAATTCCCTAACCCAAGATGCATTAACCTCAGTCAGAGGTCTCTTCAGAAAGAACCAGCCTCTTTGTTTGATTTGATCAGAGGTATATTGTTGGAGTTCTTTTGGGATCTTCAAAGTCTGCTCCAGGTATAGGTTCCTGGAGTTTGCAAACACCGGATACTTCAGCTCACAGTATCGGTTTGCAAACTTTACTGGGTCATTGGCGGGAAGTAGCTGGTCGGCCTTCTCCTGCGGGGTAAAGGCTTTCTCCCGCAAGGAGGCGTCATGCATGAGGTCGATGATAGACACGGAGGCTTCTCCTCTTTTCTTTTTGCCAGTAGTGGCCTTGCCTTTTCCCTTTCTCTGGGAATCTGACATCCTGAAAAACAGAAAACCAGGATATAATAAAAATAGGAAAGCAAATAGGCAAATAATCAAAGAAAACACAAAGTGGCAAAGGAGCAATAGGATAATGAATATGAGTTAAGTAAAATGTGCATTTAGGATTGTATAGGAGTGAAAAGTCTGAAAAGAAGAAATCACAATCCAAAATGTAATTGAATGCAAGTTAAATAGAACAAGTAACATCATGCCTTGGTTAGAATGTTAAAAGAAAGTGAAAGAAAAGCAAAAAAAAAAAGAAGTTTTGAAAAGGTTAGGTTGGTTAGAGTTAAAATTAGTGAGTTAGTGAAAAATGGTTAAAGTAAGAGGCATAATGAAAATAGTTCAAGTAACAAGTAATCACAGGTAGAAGCTATAGGTAACTCATATTCAAACAAGTAAAACAGTTTGATGATGATTCAAACAGAGATAAAGAAAGCAAAAATAGGAATCAAACATCAAAATTGCAATTTAGGAACTAGGAAATCAAAGAGGATAAGAATGCATGCCCTGGCATTCATGAATGGTTTGGTTAAAGCAGAGGAAAACAGAGTTCAAGATTCCAAAATCAAAACATGAATGAAAGTCAAAAAGATTTATAAAAATTTGGGCAGCATTCCGGCTAAAATTGGATTCTCCCGGAAAATAAACAGCAATCAAACAGTTCATATGAATTAAAAAAATCAAGCTGCAGTTACATATAATGAATATAAACATGAAAATTCAGTGTAAAGAGCAGCAATATACAAGAAATACAGCATATGAACAAGATCACAGCAGCAGCAGATTTGCAAATTTGATAAAACAGAAACAAGAACAGTGCAAGTAAACAGACCTAAATTCACTAACCACATCCTAGACTACCTAACAACCTAAAATCCACTACAACATGCATATCTAACTAGCCTAAACATGAACATAAACAGAAAAATAAGAATAACTACGAATGGATAAAAGGGATTGCGTGTTATGGAACCTGGAAGGCCGAATTATAAGAATAAGCAGAAAGGTGGCTGGGGATGGTGATGATGGTGACGTTCGGTGCTGGGCACGGCGGCTGGCGGTGGTGGGTACGGCGGCGCGGCTGTTCAGGGCAGGGGGGAAGAGAGGGTAATGGGGGTAGGGGAAGGGAGGGGGGAAAGGGGTGGTGTTGCTGGTGGAAGGGGGGTTGCGGTTGGGATGGTTGGCGGTGGTGGGTGGTGGTGCGGAGGAGAGCAGTGGCAGAAGAGGAGGGAGAAAGAAGAAAGAGGAAGAAAGAAGGGGGAAGGAGGGAGGGGGATGGGTGGCGGCGGCGTCTGGGTGGTGGCGCGGAGGTGGCTGGGTGGTGGTTGTGGTTTGGAGGAGGAGAGAAGGAGGGGGGTGTGGTTCAGGGGGGGCGCGAGAATAGGGTTTCGCGTGACCTGGGGGGTTATAATTTGAATCCACGCGGCCGCGTGGGATATGCGGTCGCGTGGCTGGAGCGAAAAAGGTGGTTGACGCGATTGCGTGGGTCGCGCGATCGCATGGAAGGGATAAAAAGGGTAGGACGTGATCGCCTGGGGCATGCAATCACGTCGCTAGAATTTGTGCTAAACGCACGAATCCAGCGTCGTTCCAGCCCAACTCTCTGTCTTCTTTTGGGATTTGTGCAATCCATGTGACGCGATCGCGTTGCTCACGCGGTCGCGTGGGATTGATTGTGTGCAAGTGACGCGATCGTGTGGGGCATGCGATCGCATGGGCCATTTTGTGCTAGACGCACAATGGCCGCACGATTCCAGCCTAACTTTCTGGACGTTGGATCTTTACGCCGATCTCCAGGTCACGCGGCCGCGTGGATGACGCGGTCGCGTGGGAAGTGTAGTTCGCCATTTGACGCGATGGCATGGGGCGTGTGGTCGCGTCGCGCACCCTTCTTTTTTTTTATATGCAGAATGCGGAATGCAATATGCAGAATGCAGTGCTTAATGTGAATGCTATGCATGATTCCAGGTTCAATAAAATAAAATAAAATTAAAAAACAAACAAAACTAAATAAAATTAAAATTGCAAAAGGAACGATCATACCATGGTGGGTTGTCTCCCACCTAGCACTTTTAGTTAAAGTCCTTAAGTTGGACATTGGAGGAGCTTCCTGTTATGGCGGCTTATGCTTAAATTCATCCAAAATTTTCCACCAATGCTTGGAATGCCAATAGCCTCCGGGGTCCCAAACTAGGCATGTAAAGCTTCTGAACAGCTTCAAACAGAGTCTCAGGCTCCCGAGGTGACAAATGTCAGAATAGAATCCATGATCCCAAGCCTTGTTTTTAAATCCGCCTTTGTCTTGATCTATATTTTTCCATCCGGGCGGTTTAGAAAGTAGATTCTCACCATAGTGACCAAACACTTTCCGAGATCTATTCAATTGAGCATGATACCAATCCGTGCACTTCGAGTTGAAGCGTGGAACCTTATTGAACCTTGTATGCCAGCTCTGAGCACGAGCCATTTCCCTCTTACTCTTAAAGCCGCAGAGAGCTCTAAGCTGGCCATCTGTTTCAAGCAAACCGTATTCAAGTGAAAAAGTAAAGTTAAAAGTTAAGGATTGTACCCACTTGAAGCTTGTATTAGGTGGTAATGGCCTTGGGGAAGGTGTTTCTGGTGGTTCTGTAAGTTCTACTCCCTTGTGCTCTTCTGTGAATTCCTCCACTTCCTTGTAAGGTTCTTCAAATGCATCTGAGTCCTGGTCAAAGTTTTCTATGTCTTCCTCATCACTTGAGTCATAGATTGGAGGTTGAGAGAAATCTACCTCCACGTCATCTTCGTATTCACTTGGGGAAGATTCTTCGATCTCAGAGAATTCACTTGCGGATGCAAGTTCATTACTAAGAGAGCTTGACTTGTGACTATCATCATCAAGGGAATTTGTGTCCTGGGTTATTCCGTCTAGTTCTTCATAAACGAATTGCCTCGGGGATTGTGCTCTATCCTCCTTAGCATCAACTGTAACGTCCTTGACGGATTTCTCCTCAACTCTGGATTCCCATGGAGGTTCAGTGTCTCCTAGATCTTCAACCAACTCTTCTTCTTGTACAATGACAGCTTCTTCTACTTGTTCTAGTATGAATTCATGCTCTATCTTGTCCACTGGAGTTTCTAGTGTCTCCTTCATGCTACGCTCTTCATTAGATTGTCCATATGGGGCTGTGGTTGGTCCTTGAATGTTCGCGCGTCTAGAAGCTAATTGAATTACTGCTTGCTCCAGTTGTCGAATGATTGTTTGAAGTTTATTTACTGTTGCCTTGAGGCGAACCTCTGATTCTCTGGGTGATGGATTTGGACATGAAACATAGGGAAGTGGTGGTGCTTGGGAGTGATTGGATTGGAACTGGGGTAGGAAAGGATCATACGGTGGCGAATGGTGAAGAGAAGCTTGTGAGTGTGGTGGTTCGAGGTTATGTTGAGAGGATGGTCTATAGGCACGGGGTGGGGCTTGTTGGTAGTTACAAGGTTGTCCACCATATCTATCAGCTGGGTATGCATTGTAGAATGGTCGTTGTCCATGATATCTTGGAGGGTGTTGTTGCCTAAAGGGTTGATTAGATCCTTTTGGCTCCATCCATCCTTGATTGGTCTGACCTTGATGCATATTCCTGCTGTAACTTCTATTTCCTTCAACAAAGTTAGAACCAAACTCAAAGCGAGAGGGGTGAGAGTTCATAGTAGCAAATGAAATTAAAAAGGAAAAACAGAAATAAATAAACAAGTAAAAGAAAAATATGTACAATAACCAATAAAAAGGCATACGTTAGCAGTTCCCCGGCAACGGCGCCATTTTTTGAAAGAACTCAAAGATTGATGGTTTAGAAGTTATAGTAAATACTCGTTGCAAGTATAGTTACTAAACCAAGCAATCAACCTTTCTTGCAAACGTTTTGGTTGTCACAAGTAACAAACCCCTTAAAATTGATAACCGAGTATTTAAACCTCGGGTCGTCTTCTCAAGGAACTGCAGGGAAGTATGTTCTTATTATTGGTTATGGAGATTGTAAATTGGGGTTTCAAGAATGAGGAACAAGTAACTTAATGGCGGGTAAATTAAATGGCAATTAAAATAAATAAATAACTGTAAAGCAAACTTTTGGCAAGGTATGAGAAATTGGAAGTCCAGACTTAGTTATCCCTATCAATAACAATGAAAGTTGAATCTTAATTCCACTTAGTTAACCTTTACGAAAGTAAAGGAAAGTCAAGGGACTAATTAGTTTGATCTTCGAATCCTAATTATTTCCTAAGAAAAGGTTGGGATTATTGAAGCTCAGTTCAATTAGCAAAGATAACAGTTATCAATTATGTTGAGATAAGATAACTCCTGAGTTACTGCTTTCTTAACCAAGGCCAAAAGAGGAAAAAGTAAATTTGCTGGAATAAAAATGCCTTCAGATGTAAAGCATCAATAACATAAATTAAAGAAAGCAATCATGAATTGAAATACCTCAAATAACATTAATAAGGAAAATTATTATCTAACATGAAGGGTTCATAAACTAAATTGGAAAAATAAATAAAAATAAAGAACTTGGGATTGAGAGTCACTCCTAAAACTAAGAGAAGTCCTAAATCCTAAGAGAGAGAGGAGAGAACCTCTGATAAACCCATATTTCATAAGTTCTTTTGTGCTTAATTAGAGTGATTTATTCAACTCTTCACCTACTTATTCACATTAATTGCATAGTTTTACTTTCCCTTCCTTATTATGTCATATAATGAAAAACATGTTTTCTAAGCTTTAAAAATTAATTATTTTAATTACCTTTATTTCCATTCGATGCCGTGATTAGTGTGTTGAGTAGTTTCAGATTTTCTAAAGGCAGAATGACTTAAAGGATGAAAAAGGAAACATACTAGAATGGAAGAAGGAAGCAAAATGGAGCTTTAAAGAAACTGGTATCCACGCGATCGCATGGACGACGCGATTGCGTGCCAAGCACGAATCAGAAGCGACGCGGCCGCATGACTGACGCGACCGCGCGCCTTAAGCAGAACGCATATGACGCGGTCGCATGACTGACGCGACCGCGTGGCAAGGAAAAGCTCCGAATGACGCGACCGCGTGACCCACGCGGATGCGTGACAGAGGCCACGCACCAGAAATTACAGAATACGCCCCCAGCAAATTCTGAAGCCCTTTTTGGCCCAGATCCAAGTACAGACAGCATAGACCAGAGGTTATAAAGTATGGGAATGCTTCCATTCAAAGGGAGCTCGCATATTTTTACCTTTCAATGATTTAGATTTAGTTGAGAGGGAGATTTTCCCTCTCTCTTTTAGGATTTAGGATTTCTTCTTGTTTTAAGAGTAACTCTGGATCCCAGGTTTAATGTTCTTTTAGTATTACTTCTGTTTATTTATTCCAATATTTGAATTGATTATTATAATTTGATTTATGAATTCTCTCATGTTACAGATTGTTATTTGAATTAATGATAATTGAGGTATTTTCAGTTTATGATTGTTCTCTTTGATTTATGTTACCATTGCTTCCCATCTAAGGATCTCTTTATCATTCCAGCAATTTTACTTTTTCCCTTTTGGTTCTGGTTAAGAATTTAGTAACTCAACAGTTATTAAACTCAATATAATTGATAATCGTTATCTTGCTAATTGAGCTGAACTTAAATAATCCCGACCTTTTCTGAAGAAATAATTAGGATTCAAAAGTCAATTTAATTAGTCCCTTGACTTTCCTTTGCCCTGGTGAAGGTTGACCAAGTGGAGTTTAGATTCAACTTTCATTATTGTTGAGAGAGATAACTAAGTTGGACCCCTAATTTCTCTACCTTGCTAAAAGTTGCTTTACAGTTATTATTTATTCTTAATTGCCATTTAATTTACTCGTCATTTAAATTACTTGCTTCTCACCTTCTAAACCCCGATTATAACCTTTATAGCCAATAATAAGAACATACTTCCTTGCAGTTCCTTGAGAAGACGACCCGAGGTTTGAATACTCGGTTAACAATTTTTAAAAGGGGTTTGTTACTTGTGACACCCAACACATTTGTACGAAGGGATTTTTGCCGGTTTAGAAACTATATCTACAACGCAAGCGTTTCTATGAATTTCTTTACTGGTAGAAAACCCGACGTCAAAATGGCGCCGTTGCCGGGGAACTGCTAACGTGTGCCTTATTATTGGTTATTGTAAATATTTTTCTTTTGCTTGTTTATTTACTTTTGTTTTCCTTTTTTTTATCTTTATTTGCTACTATGAACTCTCACCCCTCTCGCTTTGAGTTTGGTTCTAATATTATTAAAGGAAATAGAAGTTACAACAGGAATATGCATCAAGGTCAGACCAATCAAAGATGGATGGAACCAAGAGGATCTAATCAACCCTTTTGGCAGCAACACCCTCCGAGATATCCTGGACAGAGACCATTCTACCGTGCATACCCAGCTGAAAGACATGGTGGACAACCTTGTAATTACCAACAAGCCCCACCCCGTGCATATGAACCATCCTTTCAACATAACCTCGAACCACCACACTCACAAGCTTTTCTTCACCATTCGCCATCATATGATCCTTCCTTACCCCAATACAAATCCAATCGTTCCCAATCATCACCACTTTCCTTTGTATCATGTCCAAGTCTGGCAAATCGCGAAGCAAAGGATCGCCTAAAGGAAACAGTAATTAAATTTCAAACAACCATTCAACAACTGGAGCAAGCACTAATTCAATGGGCCACTAGGCGCTCAAATATACAAGGATCAACCACAGCTCCATGTAGACAGCCCGATGAAGAGCGTAGCATGAAAGAAACATTAGAGACTCCAGTGGACAAGACAGAGAATGAATTCGTACTTGATGATTGGATTTTTGATGGTTTAGAATTTCACAAATGAATTCTCGTTGCAAGTATAGTTCCTAAACCAAACAATAATCCTTTCATACAAAAGATTGTTTGTCACAAGTACAAACCCCTAAAATCTATAAACCGAAGTATTTAAACCTCGGGTCGTTCTCCCTAGGAATTACAATGAAGTGTCTTGTTATCGGTTATGAGTTATTTTGGGGTTTTGGATAAGAAGCATGAAAAGTAAATGGGAATGAAAATAAACTAACAACTATAAAAGGCTCTTGGCAAGGTATGAAAATTAGAAGTCCTATCCTAGTTATCCTTTTCAATTGTGATGAGATTTGTTCATTGCTACCACTTAGTTAACCCATACTAATTAAAGGAAAGTCAAGTGGATGAATTGATTTGATTTCTCAAGTCCTAATTAACTCCTAAAGGAATGACTAGCTTTAGAGGCTTTCAAATCAATTAGCATTCTCTCCAATTATCAATCAACAAAGGAATTAGATAACTCAAGTGTCACTAATTACTCTACCTAAGCCAAGAGGAACAAAATCTACACAAAAATCCCATCAAGCATTTCATCAAACACTTGGAAGGCACAAGAGAAAAGTATAGTCAATCACAACAAGAATGAATTCTAACTACAATTGAATGTAAAGAATTAACAACAACAATCAAGGAAATCACAAGTATCATGAATTACCTCAAATTGCATTATTGAAAGAAAATAAAGAGAACAAGAGTATCATGATTACAAAACCTAGAAACAAAATAAGAGAAATCACAACAAGAGAATAGGGAGAGAGAGAAGAACCAAAGTGTAGCAATCATCAATTGCAGGTAGAAGTAGAAGGAGACTTGAATTAAACCTAGAACTATGAGATCCTAATCTAACCCTAATTCCTAATCCTAATTCTAGAGAGAAGGGAGAGTTTCTCTCTCTAACTCTAACTACTTCTAAAGCTAAACTATGACTAATGATTAAGGTATATTGATTCCTCTTCAATCCTTGGCTTAAATAGCATCAGAAATGAGTTGGATTGGGCCCACAAGGCTTCTAAAATCGCTGGCCACGTGTTGCATTAAGTGAGTCATGTGCCACCAACGGCGCGTCCGCGTACTGTGCGCGTGCGCGCCCCTATGAGCGATGCAACTATGACAAATCTTATATCGTTTCGAAGCTCCGGATGTTAGCTTTCCAACCCAACTAGAACCGCATCATTTGGACCTCTGTAGCTCAAGTTATGGCCGATTAAGTGCGAAGAGGTCGGCTTGACAGCTTTCCGGTTCTTCCATTTCTTCATGAGTTCTCCAACTTTTCATGCTTTCTTTCTTCATTCCCTTGATCCAATCTTTGCCTCCTAAACCTTAAATCACTTAACAAACATATCAAGGCATCTAATAGAATCAAGGTGAATTAAATTTAGCTATTTTGAGTCCTAAAAAGCATGTTTTCACTCTTAAGCACAATTAAGGGAGAAGTTATAAAACCATGCTATTTCATTGAATAAATGTGGGTAAAAGGTGATAAAATCCCCTAAATTCAATACAAGATAAACCGTCAAATTGGGGTTTGTCAGTACTAGAACAAGTGGAAGAAGCTGTCATTGTTCAAGAAGAAGAATTGGTTGAAGATCTAGGCGATTCTGAACTTCCTTGGGAATCCAGAATTGAGGAAAACTCCGTCCAAGATGCCACAGTTAATGCTAAGGAAGATACCGTACAATCTCCAAGGCAAGTCGATTACAAAGAATCAGACGAAATAATCGAAGAAGCAAATTTCCTTGATGATGATAGTCACAAGTCTAGTTCTCCTAGTGATGAACTTGCGTTCGCAAGTGAATTCTCTGAGATCGAAGAATCTTCCCCAAGTGAATATGAAGATGATGCGGAGGTAGATTTCTCTCAACCTCCAATCTACGACTCGAGTGATGAGGAAGACATAGAAGACTTTGACCAGGATACAGGTACAATTGAAGATCTTTGCAAGGAAGTGGAAGAATTCACAGAAGAACACAAGGAAACGGAACTTGCAGAACCACCGAAAACACATATCCCAAGGCCATTACCACCCAATACAAGCTTCAAGTGGGTACAATCCTTAACTTATAATTTTACTTATTCACTTGAATATGGTTTGCTTGAAACAGATGGCCAGCTTAGAGCTCTCTGCGGCTTTAAGAGTAAGAGGGAAATGGCTCGTATTCAGAGCTGGTGCACCAGGTTCAATAAGGTTCCACGCTTCACCTCGAAGTACACGGATTGGTATCATGCTCAATTGCATGGATCACAGAGAACGTTTGGTCACCACAGTGAGATTCTACTTTTTAAGCCGCCCGGATGGAGACATGTAGACCAAGACGGAGGCGGATTTAAACGCAAGGCTTGGAATCCTGAGGTTTATTCTGACATTTGTTACCCCAGGAGCCTAAAAATTTGTTTGAAGCTGCTCAGAAGCTTTACATGCCTAGTTTGGGACCCCGGAGGCTATTGGCATTCTAAGAACTGGTGGAGATTTTTGGATGAATTTAAACACAAGCCACCATAACAGGATACTCTTCCAATGTCCAACTTAAGGACTTTAACTAAAAGTGCTAGGTGGGAGACAACCCACCATGGTATGGTCGCCTCTTTTTCAACTTATTTCTTGTTAATTGCTTTCATTTTTCCTTTTTCATTTTAATTTATTAAACCTGGAATCATGCATAGCATTCATGTCCATCACTGCATCCTACATTTTTCAGTTAAAAAAAAAAGGGGTGCACGACGCGACCGCATGCCCCATGCGGTCGCGTCATATCGCGAAAAACACTACCCATGCGACCGCGTGACCCACGCGGCCGCGTGATATATATATCGGCGTAAGGATCCAACGAACAGAAAGTTGGGCTGGAATCGTGCGGCCCTTGTGCGTTTCGCACAAATTAGCCCACGTGATCGCATGCCCCATGCGATCGCGTCACTTACCCAATACGAATCCCACGCTATCGCGTGAGCGACGCGATCGCGTCGTATGGATTGCACATCACCCCAAAAGGAGACAGAGAGTTGCGCTAAAACGGCGCTGGAGTCGTGCGTTTAGCACAACTTCCAGCGACGCGATCGCGCAACCCATGCGAACGTGTCACCCTTCTTTCCCCCCCTCTCATGCAATCGCGCACCCCACGCGATCGCGTCACTCCCATTCTTGTCCCAACCACGCGACCGCGTGCTCCACGCGGCCGCGTGGATTCGAAAATATAACCCCCCAGCCCGCGAACCCTATCAGTCACGTAGCCCCCCCTTTCACCACCCAACCCTCTTCTCCTTCTCTCTTCTTCTTCTTCCCAGCCACTGCCGGCCAGCCACCACACCACCACCCCAACGCCGCCGCCACCCCGTCCGCCGCCGCCCTATATAATGACTTATACAATTAAGTACTAATCTAACTACCCATTCCTCACTTTTTCACATACTCATGCATTTTCTTTTCATTTCACAACACTTATGCATTGATTCTTATTGAGCTTCATTTTGGGGCATTTTGTCCCCTTTATTGCTCTTCTTTTTTTTCTTTCTTTTTCTATATACATTTTTTTCTTTTCTTTTCTTTTTTTTTCTTTTTTCACTTTTATTTCTTTTTCTTTTCATTTTTTTCTTTTTTTTTTCTTTCAAACTATACACAAGAACATCAATGCATAAGGTCTATACATTTAATCAATACATGAGTATGTACCAATTCCCCAATATAAAAATACAAAACACAAACATCCTTTTATCCCAACCAATGTCCCAAAGTTTTCCCACTCTTGGATGACACTCACACTCACTAGCCTAAGCCAATCAAAGATCCAAATAAAGGACATTCATTGTTTTCCGCTTTAAGGCATGTAATGTGCTAAAATAAGAACAAGTGGGTTAAGCATAGGCTCAAAATTGGCTAACAATGGAGAGTAAAAGGTTGGCTATTTGGGTAAATGGCAAATGAAATAATGGCCTTAATCATATAAATGCACAAACACAAGAAATAAACGGATATATAGAATCAAGCAAATTAAGGATCACAATCATGGAAAGAGAACAATTTCACACAAGAATGGAAAATAAGTGGTTATAAAATGTAACCACATCAATAGGCTCAAGTCTCACAAGCTTGTGTTCTCAATTCAATACATGCTTCAAAAGGTATGAATTTCAAGCAAGTTTCAAAAATTTTCTTTCAATCAATTGGGTTAATGCCCTATATTTAAACTTTCTTGAAAAACCTCAATGTTTGACTAAGCATTGTTGTGATTGAAAAAATTCAAAAATTTTCCTTAGTTTACCCTTTTCTTTTTTCACTCAAAACCAATTTCTTATGCAAAAAGGGTGACTAAGTTCCACTTAAAACATGATTTCTAATCACAACCACAAACTAAAAGGAGAATATACAAAAGGAGATATGCGAAAATGTATAAAGAAAAATCAAACTAAAATATGGAATCTATCATCCAAAATATCTAAAAGTATCCAAAAGCATCAAAATATCTAAAATCCAAAATAAGCAATAAAAGTATCCAAAGCAAACTAGAAATGCATCAAAATATATACAAAAATGTGCAAAATGAGATAACTAGGCCGAAAAAAGAGTTCACCGGTTCCCAGATAACGCTACCGGTTCACCGGTTCCCAGATAACGCTACCGGTGCCCTCCCCACACTTAAAACCAAGCATCGTCCTCGATGCTAAACCGGAGGATCAGTGGGAGGTGCAACGATAGGCTCTGGCTCTGTCTGTGGCTGTGGGTCCGGCTGAGGAACAGGCTGAGGAATAGGCTCCTCCTGAGTCTGAGGTGGTGCCTCCATATGTGCCGGCTCCGTAGTGTCAGGGGCATCCTGCTGAGCTGGTGCCTCCGCGTCCTCCTCCTGATGATCCTGCTCATCGGAGGCCGGAGAATCAGGAAGCGGAGGTAGCTCAGCGCCTAGAGAGATAAGTGCCTGGTCCATCCGATCCAAACGGCGTCTGACATGGCGTCGCTCTCGCTCTAGGAACCGGAAGAGACGCTGGACCAGGAGATATGTAGGCTCAGGTGCTGTCGGAGGGTCTGTAGATGGTGGAGGAGCTGCGGCTGTAGAAGATGATGGGCCAGCTGCAGGGGCTGGTGGTGAAGGTGTCCCTATGACAGCCCTAGCCCGAGAGCGGCGGCTAGCAGGTGGCCGCTCGTGCACCCAAACACCCCAGGGGATAGTAATCTCCCTGTCATCTGCATCAGCTGGTGGTGGTCGCACATCATCATCTGACCACGAGACATCGGCCAGGGCTGCCATACTCGTGACCAAGGTAGAAAACGGGAGTAGGCCACGAATATGCGCCCGCCACATGCACTGTCGGATAAGTCTAGGGAAGGAGACATCCTTCCCTTCCATAACACACCCGATCAGCAGAAGCATCTCCATGGGGACCTCAGAAAAGTGGGTGGTAGGCAGGACGTAGTGGGCGAAGATCATCTGCCAAGTCTTGGCCTCCCTAGTCAAATTATTGAACAACATCCCTTTTGGCTTGGTGTTGCCCGCATCCATAACCCAAGAAGCCTCAGGTATCCCAATCACGCGCCGAAGCGCCTCATAATCAAAAGTCATGGTGTGGATGGCTATCTCAGCCTGATGATGGGCACACTGGTCATGCGGAATGTGGCGGCAATGAAGTGCCTCCCCAATGGCGGTCTCGGTGATCAGAATCTCTCTACCCCGCACCTGAACTGAATCCAAGGTCGGACGGAAAAAATTGCAGTAGAATTCCTTCACCCAAGATATGTTGATGTCACCCAAGTCCCGGTCAACAAAATCAATACCTAACTCAAGGATCCGGCCATTAATGCGCCGTCTCACATCATTAGGTAGGAGCAACTTCTTCTCAACATTCAGCTTTGTGGTTCGATATCTGGAGAACCGAAGCTCACAGTAGAGATTGGGGAATTTGTCAGGATTGGTGGAAGGCAACTGCTGATTCTCTTTATCCTCGTCCTGCAAAGGATTCCTAGCATAATTCTTGTAGATGGAAGGAATGGAGGGGGTAGAGTGTTTTCTCTTTTTGGAGGTGGTGGCTACGGCTTTGCCTTTATCCGACATCCTGAAAAGAATATGATAGAATATATGAAACATTTAGCATGTAACAAAGAAGACATGTTCAGGATATCATTATCAAAGAGCAATCATGATGTTGCACTGAATATGTAAAATTGAACAAGTAAGCATAAGTGACCGAACCAAAACCATAAGGTAACACCTCATATGCAAAAGGCACTAATATCATCATATTCATGAAAGAATTGTTAGAGAGGGTTAAAAGTGAGTGTAAGTAAAATGGTGAAAGAAATTAGTGAGTTAGGAAAAGTGGATTAGTGATTTGATGATATATAGGCTCAATTGAACTAGAAATTTCGGTTCATGTTCATGGTGATTGTGCAAATCTGGGAAGTCAAAAAGGAAACGAAAATTTGCCCAAAACTGAAAATAATAAAAAATCGAAGTGAAACTAATTTTCTTGAAAATCGGGCAGCATTCCGGCTGAAAATTGGACGTTCCCGGATAGCAGAATAACACAAACAGTAAGAAAGCAGCATCAATTAAGCACAGCAACAGTGGTACAGCATTCAGGCAACAAGAAGTGCATAAAAAGCAGTCCAAAACCAGCATACAACATACAAATAGACAAACAGCAAGTAAGCACATACGGAGCACTTAACAGGCCTAGAATCCTCTATCCAGTCCTAGCTACCTAACCGCAAGTATTTCTAACTAATCCTAACATACAACATTCCAATTCTAACTAACTAACATGCAATTCTAGGAATTAACATAAATGAACAAATAAAAAGAGAAAATAGCAACAAAGATAGCAGAAATGGAGCAGGAACCTGGGAGCAGAAGGGGACTAAGAATGGAAAAGGAATATGGGAGCAGGGGGCCACAGAAGCAGAAATTGTGCCGCCATCAACGGTGGCGGTGATGGCAGAGGGGAGCGAAGTTGGCAGAGGAGGTTGCGCGGCGGTGCGGCTGGAGGGATGAGAAACTGAGGGGAGGGGGGTGATGATGAGAAGGAAAGGAAAGGAGGCTGTGAAGGGGGCAGAGAGGGGGAAGCGTGCCGCCAGCAGTGAAGACAGGGCGGCGGCGGAGGGGTTGGTCACGGCGTGGTTGAGAGGGGTGAGAGGGAGAGAGAGAGAACGGGTAGGGGTGAGAAGGGAAGAGGGGTTGAGGGGGAGTGAGGGCGAGTCGCCGGCAGGAAGGTGGCGCGGCGGCGGAGGCGGTGCTGCTGCTGCGATGGTAGATGGGGCGAGGGGAAGAAGATGGAGGTTGAGAGGGATGGTTGCGCGACTGCGCAGTGTGCCCGCGAGCTAGGGTTATCCCGATTTTTGAATTGACGCGTGCGCGCACCTCGCGCGTCCGCGCCCATGGAGGAAAAATGGGGTCTTACGCATGCGCGTACAATGCGCTTAGGCGAGGGGGAGCGAAATAGGGAAGGGCGCGTGCGCGTACCGTGCGCGCACGCGTGCATGGAGTTGGGCTAGGGGCTTAGAGTTGGCCCAACCCAGGCCTAACTCTCTGGAGACTGGCCTGGGAGTCGCGCTACTAGACCTGCGCGCACGCGGCAAGTACGCGTCCGCGTGCATTGAGGGGAATGGAGAACTGCGCGTGAGCGTACAGTGCGCGCACGCGTACATGAGATTGGGCCTTAGGCTTAGAATGGGCTTGAGGCACGCCCAACTCTCTGGTCCATGGCCTAGTTTGGTGGCATCGCGCAAGGACGCGCGTGCGGCAAGTGCGCGTCCGCGTGCATTGACGAATTCGTGAAATGGCGCGCTGGCGCGATGCGCGCGCTCGCGCAGATGGGGTTGGGCCTGGGGCCTAGAGCCAGCCCAGAAATGGCTTAACTCTCTGGAATTTGGCCCAAGCAGTTGCAGCAGCAGATCGGCGCGGACGCGGCAGATGCGCGTTCGCGCGGACTTCCAGGATCTAATAGTTGGCGCGCCCGCATGTAGTGCGCGTCTGCGCCCCCTTTTTTTTTTTTTTTTTGCTGGGGCTCCCCTTAGTGTTCACAACTCTTATTCACTCAACCATTATAGGATTCACAAAAAATGCAATTTTCGATATTATTCATCTACTACTAAACACAACATGCATGTGACTAAGCTAACAATTAAATTGTACAAACAAATTTGTATGAAACATCTACCTACAATGGTAACTCAAATCACTTATTAGGCAAATTTAAAAAGGGAATGGAAAGAGTTTACCATGGTGGGGTGTCTCCCACCGAGCACTTTTAGTTTAAGTCCTTAAGTTGGACATTTTGAGATGCTCATTGTCATGGTGGCTTATGTTTGTATTCATCCTTGAATCTCCAAGGATCTTCGCTCCTCAATTGGTTGACAGAATTTCCAACCATATTCATCAAACTTGGGCAAAGTTCTACCCAAGATATGAGTCCCCATAGTTGGTCTTCACATAGCGAACCGGGATCCCATATCTTGTCTTCACACCCATCCGTTAGTTGAGTTTCATGGTTTTGTCGGATGAGCGATTGACATAAAGGTGATTGGCACATAGAATTCTCTTTACTCCACCAATGCTTCCTCCTAGATCCATATAAAGTGGTTCTTGTCCCAACATCATCCCTATACCTTGAAGCTTTGACCTTAATGAGCCTAATTCCTAACTTGCAACCACTACACAACTCATTCTTGCTTTTAATTCCACAAAGAGCTCTAAGTTGTCCATCCGTTTCAATCAAACCATATTCAGGCGAGAAAGTGAAGCTTATGGATAAGAATGTTACCCACTTGAAAGTTGTGTTGGATGGTAGTTTGGGAAGAGGGTCTTCCCCACACTTAGACAATGCAAGGTCTACTTCCTTGTGCTCTTCTTTGTGTATTTCCACCTCTTCACAATTCTTCTCACTTTCAACCTCATCCTCTTCGTTACGTGGCTTGGTGTTATCTTCAAGAACTTCATCTTGTTTAATGAGAGGCGATTCAATTTTGGATAGAAATTCATTGATGAACGAGGTCATCTCTTGATCAACCTCTTCATATTCTTCAATTTCAATATACACCATGCCAACGTTCTCCTCTTGGTAGCTCTCTTTCTCATTGCTCACCAAGGGTATGGGAGGTTGTGCACACTCTTTTATACTTTCAATTCCATGTCCAATGGGAGAGGATTCCATTGTAGAGAGAAATTCTTCCATGATTGAATCCATTTCTTGATAAACCTCTTCCAAGTCTCCAACGATGATATGTCTTGGAGATTGCGCACCCTCCTCAACATCAATATCAAACTTCTTGGAAGAGTTCTCCATGATGCTACATTCCCTTGGACTTTCAACATCTCTTGAATCTTCAACCACCTCTTCCTTTTCTTCAATGATCATAGGCTCCTCCAATTGTTCCAACACAAAATTTGACTCCTCCTTTTCCACCGAATTTTCCAATTTCTCCTTCATGCTTTGCTCTTCTTTTGACTTCTCACATGTGGTCACGGAGGTACCTTGAGTATTCAAGCATTGGTGGGCTAAGGTGTGCACCACCTTGGTCAAATTGGTCACAAACTCAAGTGTATCCCGCTTCATGGCTTCTTGTCCTTGGAGTAACAAAGTGAGAGGATCGTCTATTGGGGCTTGGGGTGAATAGGAAGGTTCATTATTTTGGAGAGAGGGTTCATAGTAGGAAGGTGGTTCTTCTTGGTAAGGGTATGGAGATGGTGAGGGTTGAGGTGGTTTTTGGGAGTAATCTTGATATGGTTGTGGTGATTCTAGAGGTTCTTGCTCATGATGGCCATAAGAATATGGTGTGGATGATTGGTTATATGATGGATATGGATCATAGGGTGGTGTTTGGTATGAGAGGGCTTGTGAGAATGGTTGAGGTTCATGTTGAGGATGAGATTCATAGGCATATGATGGTGGTTGTTAAGTGTCACAAAAAGAATCATCATAGCCGCTAAGTTGGCATGCATTAGGATGGAAATTATACCTATAAGTGTCCGGAGGTTGTTGCCAATAGGAGTGATCAATTCCTTGAGGCTCTTCCCATCTTTGTTGGTTCCATCCATGGTACATGTTGCCATTAAAGTCCACATTTCCTACAACACACTTAGAACCAAACTCGTAGCCAAGGTGAGAATTCATAATGAGAGAACAAAATAAAACTAACAAAAATTAAGAAACAACAAAAGATAAACCTATTCACAATATTCACATATGTACAATAACCAATAACACAACACCATTGCAACTCCCCGGCAACGGCGCCATTTTGATGATTGAATTTTTGATGGTTTAGAATTTCACAAATGAATTCTCGTTGCAAGTATAGTTCCTAAACCAAACAATAATCCTTTCATACAAAAGATTGTTTGTCACAAGTACAAACCCCTAAAATCTATAAACCGAAGTATTTAAACCTCGGGTCGTTCTCCCTAGGAATTACAATGAAGTGTCTTGTTATCGGTTATGAGTTATTTTGGGGTTTTGGATAAGAAGCATGAAAAGTAAATGGGAATGAAAATAAACTAACAACTATAAAAGGCTCTTGGCAAGGTATGAAAATTAGAAGTCCTATCCTAGTTATCCTTTTTAATTGTGATGAGATTTGTTCATTGCTACCACTTAGTTAACCCATACTAATTAAAGGAAAGTCAAGTGGATGAATTGATTTGATTTCTCAAGTCCTAATCAACTCCTAAAGGAATGACTAGCTTTAGAGGCTTTCAAATCAATTAGCATTCTCTCCAATTATCAATCAACAAAGGAATTAGATAACTCAAGTGTCACTAATTACTCTACCTAAGCCAAGAGGAACAAAATCTACACAAAAATCCCATCAAGCATTTCATCAAACACCTGGAAGGCACAAGAGAAAAGTATAGTCAATCACAACAAGAATGAATTCTAACTACAATTGAATGTAAAGAATTAACAACAACAATCAAGGAAATCACAAGTATCATGAATTACCTCAAATTGCATTATTGAAAGAAAATAAAGAGAACAAGAGTATCATGATTACAAAACCTAGAAACAAAATAAGAGAAATCACAACAAGAGAATAGGGAGAGAGAGAAGAACCAAAGTGTAGCAATCATCAATTGAAGGTAGAAGTAGAAGGAGACTTGAATTAAACCTAGAACTATGAGATCCTAATCTAACCCTAATTCCTAATCCTAATTCTAGAGAGAAGGGAGAGTTTTTCTCTCTAACTCTAACTACTTCTAAAGCTAAACTATGACTAATGATTAAGGTATATTGATTCCTCTTCAATCCTTGGCTTAAATAGCATCAGAAATGAGTTGGATTGGGCCCACAAGGCTTCTAAAATCGCTGGCCACGTGTTGCATTAAGTGAGTCATGTGCCACCAACGGCGCGTCCGCGTACTGTGCGCGTGCGCGCCCCTATGAGCGATGCAACTATGGCAAATCTTATATCGTTTCGAAGCTCCGGATGTTAGCTTTCCAACCCAACTAGAACCGCATCATTTGGACCTCTGTAGCTCAAGTTATGGCCGATTAAGTGCGAAGAGGTCGGCTTGACAGCTTTCCGGTTCTTCCATTTCTTCATGAGTTCTCCAACTTTTCATGCTTTCTTTCTTCATTCCCTTGATCCAATCTTTGCCTCCTAAACCTTAAATCACTTAACAAACATATCAAGGCATCTAATAGAATCAAGGTGAATTAAATTTAGCTATTTTGAGTCATAAAAAGCATGTTTTCACTCTTAAGCACAATTAAGGGAGAAGTTATAAAACCATGCTATTTCATTGAATAAATGTGGGTAAAAGGTGATAAAATCCCCTAAATTCAATACAAGATAAACCGTCAAATTGGGGTTTGTCAGTACTAGAACAAGTGGAAGAAGCTGTCATTGTTCAAGAAGAAGAATTGGTTGAAGATCTAGGCGATGCTGAACTTCCTTGGGAATCCAGAATTGAGGAAAACTCCGTCCAAGATGCCACAGTTAATGCTAAGGAAGATACCGTACAATCTCCAAGGCAAGTCGATTACAAAGAATCAGACGAAATAATCGAAGAAGCAAATTTCCTTGATGATGATAGTCACAAGTCTAGTTCTCCTAGTGATGAACTTGCGTTCGCAAGTGAATTCTCTGAGATCGAAGAATCTTCCCCAAGTGAATATGAAGATGATGCGGAGGTAGATTTCTCTCAACCTCCAATCTACGACTCGAGTGATGAGGAAGACATAGAAGACTTTGACCAGGATACAGGTACAATTGAAGATCTTTGCAAGGAAGTGGAAGAATTCACAGAAGAACACAAGGAAACGGAACTTGCAGAACCACCGAAAACACATATCCCAAGGCCATTACCACCCAATACAAGCTTCAAGTGGGTACAATCCTTAACTTATAATTTTACTTATTCACTTGAATATGGTTTGCTTGAAACAGATGGCCAGCTTAGAGCTCTCTGCGGCTTTAAGAGTAAGAGGGAAATGGCTCGTATTCAGAGCTGGTGCACCAGGTTCAATAAGGTTCCACGCTTCACCTCGAAGTACACGGATTGGTATCATGCTCAATTGCATGGATCACAGAGAACGTTTGGTCACCACAGTGAGATTCTACTTTTTAAGCCGCCCGGATGGAGACATGTAGACCAAGACGGAGGCGGATTTAAACGCAAGGCTTGGAATCCTGAGGTTTATTCTGACATTTGTTACCCCAGGAGCCTAAAAATTTGTTTGAAGCTGCTCAGAAGCTTTACATGCCTAGTTTGGGACCCCGGAGGCTATTGGCATTCTAAGAACTGGTGGAGATTTTTGGATGAATTTAAACACAAGCCACCATAACAGGATACTCTTCCAATGTCCAACTTAAGGACTTTAACTAAAAGTGCTAGGTGGGAGACAACCCACCATGGTATGGTCGCCTCTTTTTCAACTTATTTCTTGTTAATTGCTTTCATTTTTCCTTTTTCATTTTAATTTATTAAACCTGGAATCATGCATAGCATTCATGTCCATCACTGCATCCTACATTTTTCAGTTAAAAAAAAAAGGGGTGCACGACGCGACCGCATGCCCCATGCGATCGCGTCATATCGCGAAAAACACCACCCATGCGACCGCGTGACCCACGCGGCCGCGTGATATATATATCGGCGTAAGGATCCAACGAACAGAAAGTTGGGCTGGAATCGTGCGGCCCTTGTGCGTTTCGCACAAATTAGCCCACGTGATCGCATGCCCCATGCGATCGCGTCACTTACCCAATACGAATCCCACGCTATCGCGTGAGCGACGCGATCGCATCGTATGGATTGCACATCACCCCAAAAGGAGATAGAGAGTTGCGCTAAAACGGCGCTGGAGTCGTGCGTTTAGCACAACTTCCAGCGACGCGATCGCGCAACCCATGCGAACGTGTCACCCTTCTTTCCCCCCCTCTCATGCAATCGCGCACCCCACGCGATCGCGTCACTCCCATTCTCGTCCCAACCACGCGACCGCGTGCTCCACGCGGCCGCGTGGATTCGAAAATATAACCCCCCAGCCCGCGAACCCTATCAGTCGCGTAGCCCCCCCTTTCACCACCCAACCCTCTTCTCCTTCTCTCTTCTTCTTCTTCCCAGCCACTGCCGGCCAGCCACCACACCACCACCCCAACGCCGCCGCCACCCTGTCCGCCGCCGCCCTAACCCCTTCCCTTCCCTTCTTCTCCCTTCCTCCTCTCCCCTCCCTTCTTCCCC
This sequence comes from Arachis ipaensis, assembly GCF_059453495.1. NCBI lineage: Eukaryota > Viridiplantae > Streptophyta > Magnoliopsida > Fabales > Fabaceae > Arachis > Arachis ipaensis. Next base: position 51,547,120 of record NC_142444.1, read on the forward strand.
CCACCACCGCCCTCCCCTCTCCGCCACTGCCTCCGCGACCACCGCCCCCCCACCACCGCCACCCAGCCGCGCCCCCCTCACCCAACCACACCCCACCTTCTTCTATCACCAACCCAAAAAACCCTCGCCACCACCGCCCCCTTCAGCCGCCACCGTGACACCGTGCACCACCACCGCACCGGATGCTGCCACAGCCACCTTCTTCCCTGTTCCACCCCTTCCGCTTACCAGGTTCCGCAACACGCAACCCTTTTTATCCGTTCGTCACTTTTCTATTTTTATTCCATTTATGTTCATGATTAGGATAGCTAGACTTGCATGTTGTAGTGGATTTTTAGGTTGTTAGGTAGCTTAGGCTGTGTTTAGTGGATCTAGGCCTGTTTACTTGCACTGTTCTTACTTGTTGCTGCTATATCCATGATTCATACGCTGCTTTCTTGTATGTTGCTGCTGTTTACATTGAGTTTTTATGTTTATTTTATATCTATGTACATGCAGCTTGCTTTCTTTTAATTCATATGAACTGATATGATTGCTGTTTCTTTTTCGGGATAATCCAATTTTAGCCGGAATGCTGCCCAAATTTAAAAAAAAAATTGTTTTCATTCATATTTTGGTTTGGCATTTCTGAAATCTGTTTTACTCTGCTTTACCCAAACCATTACATGAATGCTATGGCAGACTTTCTTATCCTTTTTGATTTCCTGGCTCATAAACTGCTTGTTCAATTATGAGTACTTCTATTCTTACCTGTGAATCCTTGTTATATGGTTTTTTTCTCTATGCCGCTTACTTTAACCCGCACTTTACTAACTCACTGATTTTAATTTCCTAATTTCTTTTTCAAATCCTAACCATACTAACCCTTTTGATCTCTTTTCTGATTATTTTCACTTTCCTCTAACTTTCTAACCATGGCATATTGCTTAATTTTTTCCATTTAACATAAATTCAATCACATTTTATATACTCATTTTTCTTATTCTATTCCTCCCTTACTGCTTTGAGTTTCCTTTGTTTAAATTGCCTATTTGCTTTCCTATTTTATCCATTTCCTGGTTTTCTGTTTTTCAGGATGTCTACCTCACAGAGGAAAGGCAAAGGCAAGGCTACTGGCAAGCGCAAGAGAGGAGATTCCTCCCAGTCCATCATTGCTCTAATGCACGATTCATCATGGCGGGAGAAGAACTTCACACAGCAGGAGAAAGCTAACCAGCTGCTTCCTGCAAATGATCCTATAAAATTTGCAAACCGGTACTGTGAACTGAAGTACCCGGCTTTTGCAAACTCCAGAAACCTTTACCTGGAACGTACCTTGAAGATTCCAGAAGCCCTCCAGCAGTACACTACTGAGCAAATCAAGCAACGGGGCTGGTTCTTTCTGGAGAGACAACTGACAGAGGTGAATGCATCTTGGGTACGGGAATTCTATTGCAACTACTACCTTACTACCCTAGATGCAGTGAACCTGAGGGGAAAGCAAATTCTGGTCACTGAGGAGGCCATAGAGACCATTCTCCAGCTCCCAGCCAAGTCCGATCAGCCAGATGGTTTTACACAGGCTGAGGAGGACATGGGCCAGATGCAGTTTGACTGGGATGCTGTGAAAGCACGGATAGCTCTCGACCCTGCTGTTCCTTGGGAGATGGGTCAGAACACCACTATGCCTAGAGGGATCAAGAGAGTGTACTTAAATGATGAGGCTCGGCTATGGCATCAGGTCTTGAGTAATTTTGTGATGCCGAGTACTCACGAGATGGAGATTCCGGCTACCATGATCACCCTCCTTTGGTGTGTGCTGGAGGGTAAGGACATTTATCTGCCTCGTTTTATCCGGCATTATATGGCCAGGGCCCACGTCTGAGGCACCCTCCTCTTTCCTTACCTGGTTGCACGGCTAGGCCGTCAGGCTGATGTGCCTTGGGAGGATGCCGATGAGCGACCACCAGCAGCGGACTGCAGGAAGATCATCCTGCACAGCAGGAACTTCCTTGCCTTGGGCTACAGACCACCACCTGTCACTGCTACTGACGAGACAGCCCCTCCGTCTGCTGGACCCTCTTCATCCACAGCTGCCCCAGCTGCCCCTGCTGCCACCACTGCACCTCCACCCGCCTCTGAGCCGGTCTATCGCCTCGTGCACCATCTATTCCGCCAGCTTGATCAGATGGAGCGCCGTAACAGGCGCCGGTATGAGAGATTAGAGCGCCGCAGCAGGCGACGCTATTCCCATCTGAAGCTGATGATCAGATAGGGCGCCGACATCCCCTTCGAGCCCGACACCCCTTCAGAGCCATCAGAGGATGAGCACGAGGAGGAGCCTCATTCCCAGGCGGAGACTCATCAGCAGGCTACCCCGCATCAGGAGGTTATGCCCCAGATAGAGGCTGCAGATCCGGAGATCCCGCTCCAGTCCGTCCCACCTCGACAGCAGCCAGACTCCCAGTCCACCACCGCCACGGAGACCCCAGCTACCATCCCTACCATTGATGACACTCCTTCACACCAGGCTTGATTGAGCATCGAGGACGATGCTTCATTTTAAGTGTGGGGAGGTCGCCATCTCTGGCGTTTATTTTGGTGAACTACTACATACTTTTTCTTTTATTTTGGATATTTTTTCTATATTTTTCTCTTTTCCTTTTACTGTTATTTTCTGAGTACTTATACATTGCTACTTGTGTATTTTACTCTATTTTCTGCATTTTGCATTTTTTTTGTTCATATTTTAGTTATTTAGCTTATTTTAGTTATTTAGTTTAGTTTGCAATTCTGATTTATTAGTGGATTAATTAGCATAGTTTACCCTTTTTAGCATAAAGATAGTATAGTTTAAATAGAAAAATATAAAAAGGAAGTAAACTAGAAACTTTAACAGAATCAAAACAACCCACACCTTGTATATATAGCATTACATATTAGTTGACAACATTTCATCAAGGAGGAACATTAAAACTTTAAAAGCTACCCTAAATAATTTTTTCAAGAGAATAATGGGAATTTTTAACTAAACCTGCATACAATATATGAATGATATATGATGCTTGAGTTAGAGAACACACAGCCTGTGAATCTTGAGCTTAAATTATATGGTTGCATTCAAACCATAATTTCATTTCTGTGTGTTACATTTCTTTTTATTCTGATGTTCTTTCCTTTGCTTTAATTTATATGTCCAATTATAGAATATAGAATAGATACATACCAAGAGAATGATTGAGGCCATCATTTGATTTTAGCTCACTCACCCCAAATTAGCTTACCTTTTACATCACCCTTGTTAACCCCCTTGAGCCTTTTAAAATCCCTTTATTCTATTTAGCCAAATTACTAGCCTTAAGCAGAAAAACAAAGGAAAATCCCAAGTGAATCCTTAGTTAGTTTAAGATAGAAAATTATGAATAGAGTTAAATGTAGGAAACCTTTTGGGAACATGGATAATAGAAACAAAAGGGTAGAGAAGTAAAAGGGAATAAAATAAAATTTGGGAAGCATACTCATGAGAAAATCTAAGTGATTCAATTATCATGTGCAAAAAAAAAAAATTTATTTTTCAGCATCTAAATAAAAGGGGATACAAAAAGAAATTCCCCGATGAAAACAATGCACATGGAATAAAAATAAAAAGTGAAACATGAGCATGTAACAATAAGTGGGAAATTATGGGAAATTAGGTAAAGAAATTTTATTTTACTAGAGGTGTATGTTAGGTGAGATCTTAGTCTAATTAGGGATTCGCTTATTAGCTCACTTAACCCTATACATAAATCCTTACCTTTACCTTGGCCCCATTACAACCTTAATTAAGACCTCATGACTTTTTGGTATGACTATATTCTATAATTGTTGATTGGTTAGATGAAAAACAAAGCTGTAGAAATTAAGAATAAAAAGAAAAATAGAGTGAATAAACCCAATAAACACTGAGTGACTAGAGAGTAAATACAAAATCCAGTGAGGGTTCAATAACTCATCAACATATATCTGTGCTTAAAATTTACTAATTGTTTTGTAAGTTTGTACAATGTTTTCTTTCCCATCTCATTTGCTAAAATGCTTTATTATTTAAGGGTTGGCTATATATATATATACATAACTCCTTGAGAATGTGAATTAACTTAGCTACATGTAAGCTTTATATATGAGTGGATGAATTAGAATTGCATGGCTCATTAGGTAGATGCATTTAGCATAGGTTGCATTTCATAACATTCCATCACTTTAACCTTAATTATTTACCTTGGATTTAGCATGAGGACATGCTAGTGTTTAAGTGTGGGGAGGTTGATAAACCCATATTTCATGAGTTCTTTTGTGCTTAATTACAGTGATTTATTCAACTCTTCACCTACTTATTCACATTAATTGCATAGTTTTACTTTCCCTTCCTTATTATGTCATATAATGAAAAACATGTTTTCTAAGCTTTAAAAATTAATTATTTTAATTACCTTTATTTCCATTCGATGCCGTGATTAGTGTGTTGAGTAGTTTCAGATTTTCTAAAGGCAGAATGACTTAAAGGATGAAAAAGAAAACATACTAGAATGGAAGAAGGAAGCAAAACGGAGCTTTAAAGAAACTGGTATCCACGCGATCGCATGGACGAAACGATCGCGTGCCAAGCACGAATCAGAAGCGACGCGGCCGCATGACTGACGCGACCGCGCGCCTTAAGCAGAACGCATATGACGCGGTCGCATGACTGACGCGCCCGCGTGGCAAGGAAAAGCTCCGAATGACGCGACCGCGTGACCCACGCGGACGCGTGACAAAGGCCACGCACCAGAAATTACAGAATACGCCCCCAGTGAATTCTGAAGCCCTTTTTGGCCCAGATCCAAGTACAGACAGCATAGACCAGAGGTTATAAAGTGTGGGAATGCTTCCATTCAAAGGGAGCTCGCATATTTTTACCTTTCAATGATTTAGATTTAGTTGAGAGGGAGATTTTCCCTCTCTCTTTTAGGATTTAGGATTTCTTCTTGTTTTAAGAGTAATTCTGGATCCCAGGTTTAATGTTCTTTTAGTATTACTTCTGTTTATTTATTCCAACATTTGAATTGATTATTATAATTTGATTTATGAATTCTCTCATGTTACAGATTGTTATTTGAATTAATGATAATTGAGGTATTTTCAGTTTATGATTGTTCTCTTTGATTTAAGTTACCATTGCTTCCCATCTAAGGATCTCTTTATCATTCCAGCAATTTTACTTTTTCCCTTTTGGTTCTGGTTAAGAATTTAGTAACTCAACAGTTATTAAACTCAACATAATTGATAATCGTTATCTTGCTAATTGAGTTGAACTTAAATAATCCCGACCTTTTCTGAAGAAATAATTAGGATTCGAAAGTCAATTTAATTAGTCCCTTGACTTTCCTTTGCCCTGTGAAGGTTGACCAAGTGGAGTTTAGATTCAACTTTCATTATTGTTGAGAGAGATAACTAAGTTGGACCCCTAATTTCTCTACCTTGCTAAAAGTTGCTTTACAGTTATTATTTATTCTTAATTGCCATTTAATTCACTCGTCATTTAAATTACTTGCTTCTCACCTTCTAAACCCCGATTATAACCTTTATAGCCAATAATAAGAACATACTTCCTCGCAGTTCCTTGAGAAGACGACCCGAGGTTTGAATACTCGGTTAACAATTTTTAAAAGGGGTTTGTTACTTGTGACACCTAACACGTTTGTACGAAGGGATTTTTGCCGGTTTAGAAACTATATCTACAACGCAACCGTTTCTATGAATTTCTTTACTGGTAGAAAACCCGACGTCAACCTCTCTCAAAACTAGATCTAAAACATGGGAAATAACTAAATTGGCGAGCTCTCTATGAATGGATGCGTTTCCACACCTTATAACCTCTGGTCTATGCCTTCTGGACTTGGATTGGGCCAAAAAGGGCTTCAGAAATCGCTGGAAGCATTTTCTGTAATTTCTGGTGCGTGGCCTCTGTCACGCGTCCGCGTGGGTCACGCGGTCGCGTCATTCGAAGCTTTTCTTGTCACGCGGTCGCGTCAGTCATGTGGCCGTGTCGCTGCTTCTTTGCGCTTGGCATGCGTCCGCGTCGCCCATGCGATCGCGTGGATGCCAGTTTCTTCAGAAGCTCTGTTTTGTGCTTTCCTTCTATTTTTGTATGTTTCCTTTCCATCCTTTAAGTCATTCCTACCTTAGAAGATCTGAAAACTACTCAACACACTAATCACGGGATCGAATAGAATTAAAGGTGATTAAAATAATTAATTTAAAAGCATAGGAAACATGTTTTTCACATACATCACATAATAAGCAAGGGAAACTAAAACCATGCAATTAACATGAATAAGTGGGTGAAGGATTGAATAAATCACTCAAATTAAGCATAAAATATATCAAAATATGGGTTTATCACTCCTCTATGTCTCTTCCTTGCCTTTGTTGCTCCTCCCTCATAGCTCTTTGATCTTTTCTAATCTCATGGAGAATGATGGAGTGCTCTTGGTGCTCCACCCTTAATTGTCCCATGTTGGAGCTTAATTCTCATAAGGAGGTGTTGATTTGCTCCCAATAATTTTGTGGAGGAAAGTGCATCCGTTGAGGTATCTCAGAGATTTCATGATGAGGAGCTTCCTCATGCTCTTGTTGAGGTCCATGAGTGGGCTCTCTTGTTTGCTCCATCCTCTTTTTCTAATCTCATGTCGGATCTCCGGATACTCACTCCTTTTGAGCTTGAAAGGGACCTCAGGGATCACCTTCTTCTTGGCCACAACTTCATAGAAGTGATCTTGATGGACCTTTGAGATGAATTTCTCCATCTCCCATGACTCAGAAGTGAAAGCAATTGCTTTCGCTTTCCTCTTTCTTGAGGTTTCTCTAGCCTTAGGTGCCATTAATGGTTTTGGAAAAACAAAAAGCACTACTTTTACCACACCAAACTTAAAAGGTTTGCTCGTCCTCGAGCAAAAGAAGAAAGAAAGTAGTAGAAGAAGAAGAAAATAGAGGAGATGGAGGGAGATATGTGGTTCGGCCAAGGGGTAGAAGTAGTGGTTGTAATTTGTGAAAATGAAAGAATGGTGAGGGGTTTATATAGGGGTGGGGGGAGGTTTAGGTTTCGTGTATTAGGGTTGGGTTTGGGAGGGAAAAAGGGTTTTGAATTTGAAGGTAGATGGGGTTTTTGGGGAAGAGTGAATGAGGTGATTAGTGAAGGGTATTTGGGGAAAAGTGTTATGAAAGGTGTGAAGAAGAGAGAGAGAGAGAGAGGTGGGGTAGGTGGAGATCCTGTGGGGTCCACAGATCTTGAGGGATCAAGGACTTAGCATCCCTACTCCATTTAGGCGTGTAAATGCCCTTAGAGTGCAATCCTGGCGTTTAACGCCAGACTGCTGCTTGTTTCTAGCGTTAAACGCCAAATTGTAGCCTGTTTCTAGCGTTTAACGCCAGCTTGTAGCCTGTTTCTGGCATTTAACGCCAGACTGTAGCCTGTTTCTGGCATTTAACACCAGCTTGATGCTTCTTTCTGGCATTAAATGCCAGTCTGATGCTTCTTACTGGCGTTTAAACGCTGGTGCATGAAATCACAATCACACTTTTGCAATTCCGCACAACTAACCAGCAAGTGCACTAGGTCGTCTAAGTAATACCTTACGTGAGTAAGGGTCGATCCCACGGAGATTATCGGCTTGAAGCAAGCTATGGTTATCTTGTAACTTAGTCAGGATATCAATAATTCTCAGATTTAATTGTAAAAAGTAGAAGAACATGAAATAAATACTTGTTATGCAGTAATGGAGAATAGGTTGAGGTTTTAGAGATGCTCTGTCCCCTGAATCTCTGCTTTCCTACTATCTTCTTCACACACGCAAGGCTCCTTCCATGGCAAGCTTTATGTTGGGCATCACCGTTGTCAATGGCTACTTCCCGTCCTCTCAGTGAAAATGTTCCAAATGTGTTGTCACCACATGGCTAATCATCTGTCGGTTCTCGATCATGCTGGAATAGGATCCATTGATCCTTTTGCGTCTGTCACACGCCCAACACTCGCAAGTTTGAAGCTCGTCACAGTCATCCCTTCCCAGATCCTACTCGGAATACCACAGACAAGGTTTAGACTTTCTGGACCTCAGGAATGGCCGCCAATAATTCTAGCCTATACCACGAAGGTTCTAATCTTAGATTAGAAACCCAAGAGATACACATTCAAGCTTGATTGCATGTAGAATGGAAGTGGTTGTTAGGCACGCTTTCATAGGTGAGAATGATAATGAGTGTCACGGATCAGCACATTCATCAGGTTGAAGTGCGAATGAATATCTTAGAATAGAAGCAAGTGTGATAGAATGGAAAACAGTAGTAATTACATTAATTTATCGAAACACAGCAGAGCTCCTCACCCCCAACAATGGGGTTCAGAGACTCATTCCGTAGAAGATACAATATGAAACATGTAGAGTGTCATGAGGTACAAGATGAATCACTAAAAGTAGTTTTATAGTAAACTAGTGACCTAGGGTTACAGAAAATGAGTAAGCTAGAATAGTTAGTGTAGAAATCCACTTTCGGGGCCCACTTGGTGTGTGCTTGGGCTGAGCATTGAAGCTTTCACGTGTAGAGACTTTTTGTTGGAGTTAAACGCCAACTTTTGTGCCAATTTGGGCGTTTAACTCCAGTTTTCATGCCAGTTCTGGCGTTTTGACGCCAGAATTTCTATGCTGACTTGGAACGCCAGATTGGGCCATCAAATCTCGAGCAAAGTATAAACTATTATATATTGAGGGAAAGCCCAGGATGTCTACTTTTCAATGCAATTGAGAGTGCGCCAATTGGGTCTTTGTAGCTCCAGAAAATCCACTTTGAGTGCAAGGAGGTCAGAATCCAACAGCATCTGCAGTCCTTTTTCAGCCTCTGGATCAGATTTTTGCTCAGGTCCCTCAATTTCAGCTAGAAAATACCTAAAATTACAGAAAAATACACAAAATCACAGTAAATTCCAGAAATGTGATTTTTATTTAAAAACTAATAAAAACATAATAAAAACTAACTAAAATATGCTAAAAATATACTAAAAATAATGCCAAAAAGCGTATAAATTATCCGCTCATCACAACACCAAACTTAAATTTTTGCTTGTCCCCAAGCAACTGAAAATCAAATAGGACAAAAAAGAATAGAATATACAATGAATCCCAAAAACATCTATGAAGATAAGTCTTAATTAGATGAGCGGGGCTATTAGCTTTTTGCTTCTGAACAGTTTTGGCATCTCACTTTTTCCTTTGAAGTTCAGAATGATTGGTATCTATAGAAACTCAAAATTCAGATAGTGTTATTGATTCTCCTAGTTCAGTATGTTGATTCTTGAACACAGCTACTTTATGAGTCTTGGCCGTGACCCTAAACATTTTGTTTTCCAGTATTACCACCGGATACATAAATGCCACAGACACATGACTGGGTGAACCTTTTCAAATTGTGACTCAGCTTTGCTAGAGTCCCCAATTAGAGGTGTCCAGAGCTCTTAAGCACACTCTTTTTGCTTTGGACCACGACTTTAACCGCTCAGTCTCAAGTTTTCACTTGACACCTTCATGCCACAAGCACATGGTTAGGGACAGCTTGGTTTAGCCGCTTAGGCCAGGATTTTATTCCTGTGGGCCCTCCTATCCACTGATGCTCAAAGCCTTGGATCCTTTTTATTTTACCCTTGTCTTTTGGTTTAAAGGGCTATTGGCTTTTTCTGCTTGCTTTTTCTTTTTCTTTCTTTCTCTCTTTTTTTTTTCGCATATATATTTTTTTCTGCAAGCTTTTCACTGCTTTTTCTTGCTTCAAGTATCATTTTTTTGATTTTTCAGATTATCAAATAACATTTCTCCTTTTCCATCATTCTTTCAAGATCCAACAATTTTAACATTCATGAATCAACAAATTCAAAAAATGCAATGTTCAAGCATTCATTCAGAAAAACAAAAGTATTGCCACCACATCAAAATAATTAATCTGTTTTAAAATTCAAAATTCATGCACTTCTTTTTCTTTTTTAATTAAAAACATTTTTCATTTAAGAAAGGTGATGGATTCATTTTCATAGCTTTAAGGCATAGACACTAAAACACTAGTGATCATGTAATAAAGACACAAACATAGATAAATATAAAGCATAAAATTTGAAAAACAGAAAATAAAGAACAAGGAGATTAAAGAACGGGTCCATTTTAGTGATGGCGGCTAGTTCTTCCTCTTGAAGATCTTATGGAGTGCTTGAGCTCTTCAATGTCTCTTCCTTGCCTTTGTTGCTCCTCTTTCATGACTCTTTGATCTTATCTAATTTCATGAAGGAGGATGGAATGCTCTTGATGCTCTACCCTTAGTTGTCCCATATTGGAACTTAATTCTCCTAGAGAGGTGTTAATTTGCTCCCAATAGTTTTGTGGAGGAAAATGCATCCCTTGAGGCATCTCAGGGATTTCATGATGATAATTTTCCTCATGCTCTTGTTGAGGTCCATGAGTGGGCTCTCTTGTTTGCTCTATCCTTTTCTTAGTGATGGGCTTGTCCTCTTCAATGAGGAGTCTTGGCCACAACTTCATAGAAGTGGTCTTGATGGACCTTTGAGATGAATTTCTCCATCTCTCATGACTCGAAGGTGGAAGCAATTGCCTTTCCATTCCTCTTTCTAGAGGTTTCTCCGGCCTTTGGTGCCATAAATGGTTATAGAAAAACAAAAAAACTGAGCTTTTCCACACCAAATTTAAAAGGTTTGCTCGTCCGCGAGCAATAGAATAAAGAAAGGAGGAGAAGAAGAAGAGATGGAGGAGATGGAGGTGTGTAAATTATTCGGCCAAGGGTGGTTTTAGGTGGGTTGTATGATGGTTTTGGATGAGTAATAGAGGTGATTGGTGGAGGTTATTTGGGGAACAGTATTATGAAAAGGTGGGAAGAAGTGAGAGAGTGAGTTGAGGTTGGTGGGGATCCTGTGGGGTCCACAGATCCTGAGGTGTCACGGATTTCTCATCCCTGCACCAATTAGGCTTGAAAAACGCCCTTTGCTACCAATCCTGGCGTTAAACGCCAGGTTGCTGCCCATTTCTGGCGTTTAACGCCAGCTTCTTGCCCTTTTCTGGCGTTAAACGCCAGTCTGGTGCCCATTTCTGGCGTTAAACGCCAGTCTGGTGCCCATTTCTGGCGTTAAACGCCCAGAATGGTGCCAGACTGGGCGTTTAACGCCCATTCTGCTGCCCTTACTGGCGTTTAAACGCCAGTAGGCTTCTCCTCCAGGGTGTGCTATTTTTCATTCTATTTTTCAGTTTGTTTTTGCTTTTTCAATTATTTTTGTGACTTCACATGATCATCAACCTACAGAAAACATAAAATAACAATAGAAAATAAATATATATAATAAAATTGGGTTGCCTCCCAACAAGCGCTTCTTTATTGTCTTTAGCTGGACCTTGACTGAGTTTTATTCTAGTCTCAGTTTTGAGCATTCTTGCTCAAAATTGCTTTCAAGATAGTGTTTGATTCTCTGTCCATTAACAATGAACTTTTTGTCAGAGTCAAAATCCTGAAGCTCAACATATCCATATGGTGATACACTTGTAATCACATATGGTCCCCTCCACTGGGATTTCAATTTTCCGGGGAATAGTCTGAGCCTAGAGTTAAAGAGCAGAACCTTCTGTCCTGGTTCAAAGACTCTAGATGACAGCTTCTTGTCATGCCACCTTTTTGCTTTTTCCTTATAAATTTGTGCATTTTCAAAAGCATTGAGTCTGAATTCCTCTAGCTCATTCAGCTGGAGCAATCTTTTCTCTCTAGCTAACTTGGCGTCCAGGTTTAGGAATCTAGTTGCCCAGTAGGCCTTATGTTCCAGTTCCACGGGCAGATGACAGGCCTTGCCATACACAAGCTGGTATGGAGAGGTTCCTATAGGAGTCTTGAATGCTGTTCTGTATGCCCACAGAGCATCATCCAAGCTTTTTGCCTAATCCTTTCTACGAGCAATTACAGTCCGTTCCAGGATTCTTTTTAGTTCTCTATTAGAGACTTCAGCCTGCTGATTTGTCTGTGGGTGGTATGGAGTTGCTACTTTATGGCTAATTCCATATTGGACCATAGCAGAGTATAGCTGTTTATTGCAGAAATGAGTGCACCTGTCACTGATTAGTATTGGGGATGCCAAATCTGCTGAAGATATGTTTCTGGAAGAATTTCAGTACGGTCTTAGTATCATTAGTAGGTGTGGCAATTGCTTCTACCCATTTAGATACATAGTCTACTGCCACCAGAATGTAAGTGTTTGAGTATGATGGTGGGAAGGGACCCATGAAGTCAATACCCCATACATCAAACAACTCAATCTCTAGGATCCCTTGTTGAGGCATGGCATAACTATGAGGCAAGTTGCCAGCTCTTTGGCAACTGTCACAGTTACGCACAAACTCGCGGGCATCTCTATAGAGACTAGGCCAGTAAAAGCCACATTGGAGGACCTTAGTGGCTGTTCGCTCACCTCCGAAATGTCCTTCATACTGTGATCCATGGCAGTGCCATAGGATCTTCTGTGCCTCTTCTCTGGGTACGCATCTACGGATCATTCCATCTGCACATCTCTTAAAGAGATATGGTTCATCCCATAAGTAGTACTTTGCATCTGAAATTAGTTTTTTCGTCTGCACCCTGATGTACTCTTTGGGTATGAACCTCACAGCTTTATAATTCGCAATGTCTGCAAACCATGGTGCTTCCTGAATGGCGAAAAGTTGCTCATCCGAAAAGGTTTCAGAGATCTCAGTAGGAGGGAGGGACGCCCCTGCTACTGGTTCTATCCGGGACAGGTGATCAGCTACCTGGTTCTTTGTCCCTTTTCTGTCTCTTATTTCTATATCAAACTCTTGCAGAAGCAACACCCATCTTATGAGCCTGGGTTTTGAATCCTGCTTTGTGAGTAGGTATTTAAGAGTAGCATGGTCAGTATACACAATCACTTTTGAACCTACTAAATAGGATCTAAACTTGTCAATGGCATAAACCACTGCAAGTAACTCTTTTTCTGTGGTTGTGTAATTCTTCTGTGCATCATTTAAAACATGGCTAGTATAGTAAATGACGTGCAAAAGCTTGTTATGCCTCTGTCCCAACACTGCACCAATGGCATGGTCGCTGGCATCACACATTAGTTCGAATGGTAATGTCCAGTCTGGTGCAGAGATGACTGGTGCTATGATCAGCTTGGCTTTCAGGGTTTCAAACGCCTGCAGACACTCTGTGTCAAACACAAATGGCGTGTCAGCAGCTAGCAGATTGCTAAGAGGTTTTGCAATTTTTGAAAAATTCCTTATAAACCTCCTGTAGAATCCTGCATGTCCCAGAAAGCTTCTGATTGCTTTTACATTGGCAGGTGGTGGTAATTTTTCAATTACCTCTACTTTAGCTTGATCCACCTCTATTCCCTTGTTTGAAATTTTATGCCCAAGGACAATTCCTTCAGTAACCATAAAGTGACATTTTTCCCAGTTTAAAACTAGGTTGGTCTCTTGGCATCTTTTCAGAACAAGAGCTAAATAGTCAAGATAGGAGCTGAATGAGTCTCCAAATACTGAGAAGTCATGCATGAAGACTTCAAAAATTTTTTCCACCATATCAGAGAAAATAGAAAGCATGCACCTCTGAAAGGTTGCAGGGGCATTGCACAGACCAAAAGGTATCCTTCTGTAGGCAAATACTCTAGAAGGACATGTGAATGCTATTTTCTCTTGATCCTGAGAATCTACTACAATTTGGTTGTAGCCTGAATAGCCATCCAAAAAGCAGTAATAGTCATGACCTGCTAGTCTTTCTAGCATCTAGTCTATGAATGGTAAAGGAAAATGATCCTTTCTGGTGGCTGTATTGAGCCTTCTGTAGTCAATACACATACGCCACCCTGTAACTGTTCTTGTAGGAACCAGTTCATTCTTTTCATTGTGAACCACTGCCATGCCTCCCTTTTTGGGTACAACTTGGACAGGGCTTACCCAGGGGCTATCAGAAATAGGATAAATAATCCCAGCCTCTAGTAACTTAATGACCTCTTTCTGCACCACCTCCTTCATGGCTGGATTTAGCCGCCTCTGTGGTTGAACCACTGGCTTAGCATTATCCTCCAATAGGATCTTGTGCATGCATCTTGCTGGGCTAATGCGTTTAAAATCACTTATGGACCACCCAAGAGCTGTCTTGTGTGTCCTTAGCACTTGAATAAGTGCTTTCTCTTCCTGTGGATTCAAAGCAGAGCTTATGATCACTGGAAAAGTGTCACATTCTCCCAGAAATACATATTTCAGGGATGGTGGTAGTGGTTTGAGCTCGGGTTTAGGAGGCTTATCCTCTTCCTGAGGAATTTTCAGAGGTTCCTTTATTTCCTCTGATTCCTCCAGATCAGGCTGAACATCTTTAAAGATGTCCTCTAGCTCTGATTCAAGACTTTCAGTCATATTGATCTCTTCCACCAAAGAGTCAATAATATCAGTACTTATGGAGTCATTTGATGTGTCTGGATGCTGCATAGCTTTGTCAGCATTTAACTTGAACTCATCCTCGTTGACTCTCAGGGTTACTTCCCCTTTTTGTACATCAATAAGAGTTCGTCCAGTTGCTAGGAATGGTTTTCCTAGAATGAGAGTTGCACTCTTGTGCTCCTCCATTTCCAACACTACAAAGTCAGTGGGAAAGGCAAATGGCCCAACCTTGACAATCATGTCCTCAATTATGCCTGATGGGTATTTAATGAAGCCATCAGCAAGTTGAAGATATATCCGGGTTGGTTTTACTTCTTCAGTCAAGCCAAGCTTTCTAATAGTGGATGCAGGTATTAGGTTGATACTTGCTCCAAGGTCACATAGAGATGTCTTAGTGCAAGCACCCTCTAATGTGCATGGTATCATAAAGCTTCCTGGATCTTGAAGCTTCTCTGGTAGGCTTTTCAGAATGACTGCACTACATTCTTCAGTGAGAAAAACTTTTTTAGTTTCTCTCCAATCCTTCTTATGACTTAAGATCTCTTTCATGAACTTAGCATAAGAGGGTATTTGCTCAAGTGCCTCTGC
Source organism: Arachis ipaensis (assembly GCF_059453495.1). Lineage (NCBI taxonomy): Eukaryota > Viridiplantae > Streptophyta > Magnoliopsida > Fabales > Fabaceae > Arachis > Arachis ipaensis. The sequence goes on from NC_142444.1 coordinate 51,562,191, forward strand.
AAATGGGATCTTTATCTCAAGAGTCTTGAGATAGTCTGTAAAGCGGACAAATTGTTTATCCTACTCCGCTTGGTAGAGTTTCTGAGGATAAGGCATCTTGGCTTTGTATTCTTCAACCTTAGTTGCTGCAGGTTTATTCCCTACAGAGGTGGTTGGAGAAGCCTTCTTAGAGGGGTTACTATCAGCACTTACAGGTGTCTGATCCCTCATTGGCATTTGAATGCTAGGATTGGGTGCTGGATGGGCGTTTAACGCCAGCTTCCCACCCTTTTCTGGCGTTTGAACGCCAGAACTGGGCAAGGAATGCGTGTTCAACACCCACTTTTCTCCCTTTTCTAGCATTTGAACGCCAAAAGTGGGCATCCACTGGGCATTTAACGCCAATTTTTCACCCTTTTCTGGCGTTTGAACGCCAGAATTATTCCTCTCTGGGCTCTTGCTGTCCTCAGAGGGATTTTGGGCAGTGGTTTGGTCATCCTCTGTCAGTTGTTCCTTTCTTGGCTTTCTGCTACTTTGAGCTGATTTATTCAATGTCTTTCCGCTCCTTAATTGAACAGCTTGTCATTCTTTTGTTATCTGTTTAGATAGCTACTGTCTTGTCTGATTCAATTGTGCTTCTATATTCTTGTTAGCATTTTTATTGTCTTGGAGCATCTCTTTAAATTCTGCTAATTGTTTTGTCATAAGGAGTAATTGCTGATTAAGTTCAATGATTTGTTCTTGAGGATTAGGATCAGTAGTTACTACCCTAGCCTCTTCTTTTATGGAGGACTCACTGCTAGAGTACAAATGTTGATTTCTAGCAACCGTATCTATGAGTTCTTGAGCCTCTTCAATCGTCTTTCTCATGTGTATAGATCCACCAGCTAAGTGGTCTAGAGACATCTAAGCTTTTTCTGTAAGCCCATAGTAGAAGATGTCTAACTGTACCCACTCTGAAAATATTTCAGAGGGGCATTTTCTCAGCATCCCTCTGTACCTCTCCCAGGCATTATAATAGGATTCATTATCCTCTTGTCTAAAGCCTTGGATGTCCAGCCTTAGCTGTGTCATCCTTTTTGGAGGGTAAAATTGATTCAGGAATTTGTCTGATAACTGTCTCCATGTTTTTATGCTTGCTGTGGGTTGGTTATTTAACCACCTCTTAGCTTGATCTTTTACAGCAAATAGAAACAGTAATAATCTGTAGACATCCTGATCCACTTCTTTATCACGTACTGTGTCAGCAATTTGTAAGAACTATGCCAGAAACTCAGTAGGTTCTTCCGATGGAAGACCGGAATACTGGCAATTTTACTGCACCATGATAATGAGCTGAGGATTTAGCTAAAAACTGCTTGCTTTGATGGGAGGTATACATATGCTACTCCCATATGCAGCTGTAATGGGGTTAGCGTATGACCCCAGAGTCCTTCTGGACTGTTCATTTCCACTTATGTCCATGATGGAGAAAAGGGAATTGATATGAATTACAAATAAATTATATTTTAATTTTTTTTATTTTGGTTTAATTAAAAGTAACCGAATAAAATAAAACAAAATAAATAGAAGATAAAATAAAAGTTTCAAAAATTAGAAGAAAATGAAAAAAAAAGCAAATTGAAAACTAAATTAATTAATTAATTAAAAAGATTTTGAAAAAAATGCTTAATTAATTTCGAAATATGAAAGAGAAAAGTAGTTAAGTGATTTTTTGAAAAAGATTTTGAGATTAGCAATAAAAAAGATATGATTGAAAATTATTTTGAAAAAGATATGATTGAAAAGATATGATTGAAGAAATTAAAAAGATTTTATTGTTGAAAAAGATTTGAAAAGATCAATTTTTGAAATTAGAATTTTGACTTGACTAAAAAAAGATATGATTTTGAAAATCTTTGACTAATTTAATGCAAAATTTCGAAATTTATGAGTAAAATAAGGAAAAGATATTTTTTTAATTTTTGAATTTTAATGAGGAAAGAGAAAAACAACAAAATGACACTAAACTTAGAAATTTTAGATCAAAACAAAAAGAACAAACAAGAAAACTTTGAATGTCAAGATGAACACCAAGAACACTTTGAAGATCAAGATGAACACTGTTCATACCCTGGGTCAAGCTGTCCGACTCGGGATGTTTAGCGACATGGCGACCGACCTCTTCAGGTCCGACTAGCCGGCCTCTTCTCAAAGAGATCGGTCAAATCGACAAGAGAGCCCAATAGAGGGCCCAAATAGAGGAACACGACCCGAATCCAAAGGCAATCCAAGCCTATAGAGATAAAGGCGGTTCTCTTGAAGATAAGCTGACTTCCCCCAAAATAAGATAAAGATAAGATAAGATAACTAACTTATCTTATCAGAAAGGTCAGCCCCATCTACTATAAATACACTGGAGCACCCAGGTATAACTCATACTCTGATTCTACTAAAAACCTGCTTAATACCCTTGCTAACTTAAGCATCGGAGTCTCTTGTAGGTACCCCAACCCTCCGGTGACCAAGGATCAGAAGTGTAGCCAGTCCAACAAGTCGGACACAACAGCTCTGGCTGCCACCAGCCAGTCGGACACATCATCTCCGACCAGTACTGAAGATCTCATCCGAGATCGACCTACAGTTTCAGGTAACCCTCGGAACATTGGCGCCGTTGCCGGGGAACCTGGAAGTCATCCCAACACCATGGCAGACGGCCATGACAACAACCACGATTCAGATCTAGAAAACAGAACGCCGCACAAGAACGTGGACACTACACTGAAGGATACTCCGGAATCCAACGGGGACAAAAACTCATCAAATCCCGGGGTAATAGAAGCACTTCAAGATCTCTTAAAGCAACTTGAAGAAGAAACCCAACAACAACGAGAGGTTGGGAAGGATCTTCAAAGAGAGGTACGCCGACGTCGAGAACTGGAAGACAAACTACTGCAATTAGAAGCCGATCTCAAAGCAAAAGCTCCTTGGGCCACTCCTGAGGAAAATTCACGCAAAGAACAAGACCATTCACCAGGGAAATCATGAAAACCAAAATTTCAAAAGACTTCAAACTCCCGGACATGACTCTGTATGATGGTACCACAGATCCCAACCACCATCTCAGCAATTTCAGAAGCAGAATGTACCTCACCGACACCTCAGATGCCGTTCGCTGTAAAGCCTTTCCAACAACTCTCACGAAGACAGCAATCAGATGGTTCGACAACCTACCTCCCAAGTCCATCTCAAACTTTGATGACCTGGCCAAAAAGTTCCTGGCCAGATTCTCTATCCAGAAAGATAAGGCCAAGCACGCCCCCAGTTTACTAGGGATCAAGCAAGGAGATCGGGAGAGCCTCCGCAACTACATGGAAAGATTCAACAAAACATGCATAGACATACAAAGCTTACCAACAGAGGCCGCCATCATGGGACTCATCAATGGCCTACGAGAGGGACCTTTTAGCCAATCTATATCAAAGAAGTACCCTACCTCCTTAGACAAAGTACAAGAGCGAGCAGAAAAATATATCAACATGGAAGAAAACGCTCGGTTGGGAGAAACCTCAAAATCTGGGACCCCCTACCGAGATAAAGACAAGGAATCCAAAAGAAAAGAAGATCGACAAGGGAAAAAAATCAAAAAATACCATAATTACACTCCTCTCAGGGCATCCCTGGTCGACGTATATAAAGAAGTCTGCCATACAGAGAAAATTCCCCCAGCGCGGCCACTCAAAGGCAAAAGGGGAGGAAGAAACCAGAAGGAATACTGTGAATACCATCGAGTCCGAGGGCACTCCACCAACGAGTGCTTCGACTTAAAAAATATCATAGAAAAGTTGGTGAGAAAAGGAAAATTAGATCGATTTCTAGCCACCCGAGATGATGACCAAAGAAAGAGACGAAAGGACGAAGATACCGGACGAACTGAATGATCACCTTAGACACCAGAGAGACACGTCCACATGATACACGGTGGATTCGCAGGAGGTGGGATCTCTGATGAGCGGATAATTTATACGCTTTTTAGCATTATTTTTAGTATGTTTTTAGTAGAATCTAGTTACTTTTAGGGATGTTTTCATTAGTTTTTATGTTAAAATTCACATTTCTGGACTTTACTATGAGTTTGTGTGTTTTTCTATGATTTCAGGTATTTTCTGGCTGAAATTGAGGGACTTGAGCAGAAATCAGATTCAGAGGTTGAAAAAGGACTGCTGATGCTGTTGGATTCTGACCTCCCTGCACTCAAAGTGAATTTTCTGGAGCTACAGAACTCGAAATGGCGTGCTTCCAATTGCGTTGGAAAGTAGACATCCAGGTATTTCCAGAAATATATAATAGTCCATACTTTGGCCAAGAATAGACGACGTAAACTGGCGTTCAACGCCAGCTTTCTGCCCAAATCTGGCGTCCAGCGCCAGAAAAGGAGCCAAAACCAGAGTTGAACGCCCAAACTGGCACAAATACTGGCGTTCAACTCCAAGAAGGACCTCTACACGTGCAACACTCAAGCTCAGCCCAAACACACACCAAGTGGGCCCTGGAAGTGGATTTATGCATCAATTACTTACTTCTGTAAACCCTAGTGACTAGTTTATTATAAATAGGACCTCTTACTATTGTATTAGACATCTTTGGTCTCAGTTTTAATCCATTGTTCATCTTAGGAGACTATTGATCACGTTTTAGGGGGCTGGCCATCTCGGCCATGCCTGGACCTTTCACTTATGTATTTTCAACGGTAGAGTTTCTACACTCCATAGATTAAGGTGTGGAGCTCTGCTGTTCCTCAAAGATTAATGCAAAGTACTACTGTTTTCTATTCAATTAATCTTATTTCGCTTCTAAGATATTCATTCGCACTTCAACCTGAATGTGATGAACGTGACAATCATCATCATTCCCTATGAACGCGTGCCTGACAACCACTTCCGTTCTACATTAGAATTGAATGAGTATCTCTTAGATCTCTTAATCGGAATCTTCGTGGCGTAAGCTAGAATGATGGCGGCATTCAAGAGAATCCGGAAAGTCTAAACCTTGTCTGTGGTATTCCGAGTAGGATTCAATGATTGAATGACTGTGACGAGCTTCAAACTCGCGAGTTCTGGGCGTTAGTGACAGACGCAAAAGGAGGGTGAATCCTATTCCAGCATGATCGAGAACCGACAGATGATTAGCCGTGCTGTGACAGAGCATCTGAGCATATTTTTCACTGAGAGGAGAGGATGTAGCCACTGACAACGGTGATGCCCTTGCATAAAGCCAGCCATGGAAAGGAGTAAGACTGATTGGATGAAGATAGCAGGAAAGCAGAGGTTCAGAGGAATGAAAAGCATCTCCATTCGCTTATCTGAAATTCTCACCATTGAATTACATAAGTATTTCTATCCCTATTCTATTAATTATTATTCGAAAACACCATTATCAATTTGTATCTGCCTAACTGAGATTTGCAAGGTGACCATAGCTTGCTTCATACCAACAATCTCCGTGGGATTCGACCCTTACTCACGTAAGGTATTACTTGGACGACCCAGTGCACTTGCTGGTCAGTTACACGGAGTTGTGAACCATGGTCTTAGCATCATATTTTTGGCGCCATTACTAGGGAAAGAAAGAGCAATGAATTTTACATAATTAAAGTGTAATCACGATTCTGCGTACCAAGTTTTTGGCGCCGTTGCCGGGGATTGTTTGAGTTTGGACAACTGACGGTTCATCTTGTTGCTCAGATTAGGTAATTTTCTTTTTATTTTATTTTCAAAAAAATTTTTCAAAAATATTTCTAAAATTTTCTCATCTGTTTTCGAAAAAAAATAAAAATATTTTCAAAAAAATTTTCTTTATTCAAAATTTTTAAGAATGAATTCTAGTGTTTCATGAAGCATGTGAAGCCTGGCTGGCTGTAAAGCCATGTCTAAATTTATTTGGACTGAGGCTTGCAATTTGTTATCAAGAGCAATATACTCTGGTGTTAAATGCTGAAGCTTGGCTAGCCATTGGCCATGTCTAGTGTTTTGGACTGGAGCTTTCTTTGAAAGCTTGGCTGGCTAGTGAGCCATGTCTAATTCCTGGACTGAAGCTTTAGACTAACATGGCAAGATTCCTGGAATTCATGTTAAAAATTTTGGAATCCTTATTTTTTCTTTTTCATATAATTTTCGAAAAAATCCAAAAAAAAAAATTAGAAAACCATAAAAATCAAAAAAATATTTTTGTGTTTCTTGTTTGAGTCTTGAGTCATATCATAAGTTTGGTGTCACTTGCATATGCATCTTCATTTTTCGAAAATATCATGCATTCATAGTGTTCTTCATGATCTTCAAGTTGTTCTTGGTAAGTCTTCTTGTTTGATCTTGATGATTTTTTGTTTTGTTTCTTTTCATGTGTATCATATGCATTCTTGAATTCTTAGTGTCTAAGCATGAAAGATTCCTAAGTTCGGTGTCTTACATGTTTTCTTTGCATAAAAAATTTTTCAAAAAGATATGTTCTTGATGTTCATCTTGACATTCAAAGTGTTCTTGGTGTTCATCTTGACATTCATATCATTCATGCATGCATTCATTGTTTTGATTCAAAATTTTCATGCATTGAGTCTTTTTGTTGTTTTTCTCTCTTATCATAAAAATTCAAAAAATCAAAAAAAATATCTTTCCTTTTCTCTCTCATCAAATTCGAAAATTTGGATTGACTTTTTCAAAAATTTTTAAAATCAAATTGTTTCTTATGAGTCAAATCAAATTTTCAATTTGAAAATCTTATCTTTTTCAAAATCTTTTTCAAAAATCAAATCTTTTTCGAAATTCTTAGTTATTTTCGAAAATTCCAAAAATATTTTTCTTATTTTTATACCAAATTTTCGAAAATAACAATAACAATTAATGTTTTGATTCAAAAATTTCAAGTTTGTTACTTGCTTGTTAAGAAAGATTCAAACTTTGAGTTCTGGAATCATATCTTGTGATTTCTTATGAATCAAGTCATTAATTGTGATTTTAAAAATCAAATCTTTTTTTTCAAAAACTAATTTCTATCATATCTTTTCAAAAATATCTTCTCATCTTATCTTTTTCAAAATATCTTTTCTAACTTCCTAACTTCTTATCTTTTCAAAATTTGTTTCAACTAACTAACTAACTTTTTGTTTGTTTCTTATCTTTTTTAAAACCACCTAACTAACTCTCTCTCTCTCTAATTTTCGAAAATATCTTCCCTCTTTTTCAAAAATTTCTTTTTTTATTAACTAATTATTTTTATTTTTGATTTTAAAAAAAAATTCGAAAAAAATACTAACCTTTTTCAAAAACTATTTTCGAAAATCACTAACTCTTTTTCAAAAATTGTTTTCGAAAATTCACTTCCCCTTCTCATCTTCTTCTATTTGTTTATTGATATACTAACATCTTTCCTTCAACTCTCTAAAAATCCGAACCCCCTCTCTCTCTGAGTTCAGATTTTCTTCCCTTATTTTCTTCTACTAACACAAGGATCCCTATACTGTGGTATAAAGGATCCATATTATTATTACTATTTTTTCTGTGCCCTCTTCTTTGTCATATGAGCAGGAGCAAGGATAAGAACATTCTTGTGGAAGCAGATCCAGAACCTGAAAGGACTCTGATGAGAAAATTAAGAGAAGCTAAATTACAACAATCCAGAGATAACCTTTCAGAAATTTTCGAACAGGAAAAGGAGATGGCAGCCGAAAATAATAATAATGTAAGGAAGATGCTTGGTGACTTTACTGCACCTAATTCCAATTTACATGGAAGAAGCATCTCCATTCCTGCCATTGGAGCAAACAACTTTGAGCTGAAACCTCAATTAGTTTCTCTGATGCAGCAGAACTGCAAGTTTCATGGACTTCCATCTGAAGATCCTTTTCAGTTCTTAACTAAATTCTTGCAAATATGTGATACTGTTAAGACTAATGGAGTATATCCTGAAGTCTACAGGCTCATGCTTTTCCCCTTTGCTGTAAGAGACAGAGCTAGATTATGGTTGGATTCTCAACCCAAAGACAGCCTGAACTCTTGGGATAAGCTGGTCACGGCTTTCTTAGCCAAGTACTTTCCTCCTCAAAAGCTGAGCAAGCTTAGAGCTGATGTTCAAACCTTCAGAAAGAAAGAAGGTGAATCCCTCTATGAAGCTTGGGAAAGATACAAACAGTTAACCAAAAAGTGTCCTTCTGACATGCTTTCAAAATGGACCATCCTGGATATATTCTATGATGGTTTATCTGAGCTATCAAAGATGTCACTGGACACTTCTGCAGGTGGATCCATTCACCTAAAGAAAACGCCTGCAGAAGCTTAAGAACTCATTGACATGGTTGCTAATAACCAGTTCATGTACACTTCTGAAAGGAATCCTGTGAGTAATGGGATGCCTATGAAGAAGGGAGTTCTTGAAGTTGATACTCTGAATGCCATATTGGCTCAGAACAAAATATTGACTTAGCAAGTCAATATGATTTCTCAGAGTCTGAATGGAATGCAAGCTGCATCCAACAGTACTCAAGAGGCTTCTTATGAAGAAGAAGTTTATGATCCTGAGAACCCTGCAATAGCAGAGGTGAATTACTTAGGTGAACCTTATGGAAACACCTATAACTCATCATGGAGAAATCATCCAAATTTCTCATGGAAGGATCAAAAGCCTCAACAAGGCTTTAATAATGGTGGAAGAAACAGGTTTAACAATAATAAACCTTTTCCATCATCCACTCAGCAACAGACAGAGAACTCTGAACAAAATGCTTCTAATTTAGCAAATCTAGTCTCTGATCTATCTAAGGCCACTGTAAATTTCATGAATGAAACAAGGTCTTCCATTAGAAATTTGGAAGCACAAGTGGGCCAGCTGAGTAAAAGGATCACTGAAATCCCTCCTAGTACTCTCCCAAGCAATACAGAAGAGAACCCAAAAGGAGAGTGCAAGGCCATTGACATAAGCACCATGGCCGAACCTACAAGGGGAGTGGAGGACGTGAATCCCAAGGAGGAAGACCTCCTGGGACGTCCAGTGACCAATAAGGAGCTTCCCTCTGAGGAACCAAAGGAATCTGAGGCTCATCTAGAGACCATAGAGATTCCATTGAACCTCCTTATGCCCTTCATGAGCTCTGATGAGTATTCCTCTTTTGAAGAGAATGAGGATGTTACTGAAGAGCAAACTGCCAAGTTTCTTGGTGCAATCATGAAGCTGAATGCCAAATTATTTGGCATTGATACTTGGGAAGTTGAACCTCCCTTGTTCATCAATGAACTAAGTGATCTGGATCAACTGACATTGCCTCAGAAGAGACAGGATCCTGGAAAGTTCATAATACCTTGTACTATAGGCACCATGATCTTTAAGGCTCTGTGTGACCTTGGTTCAGGGATAAACCTCATGCCCCTCTCTGTAATAGAGAAACTGGGAATCTATGGGGTGCAAGCTGCTAAAATCTCATTAGAGATGGCAGACAGTTCAAGAAAACAGGCTTATGGACAAGTAGAGGACGTGTTAGTAAAGGTTGAAGGCCTTTACATCCCTGCTGATTTCATAGTCCTGGATACTGGAAAGGAAGAGGATGAATCCATCATCCTAGGAAGACCTTTCCTGGCCACAGCAAGAGCTATGATTGATGTTGACAGAGGTGAAATAGTCCTTCAATGGAGTAAGGACTCCCTTGTGTTTAAAACTCAAGGATCTCCCTCTGCAACCATGAAGAGGAAGTAGAAAAAGCTTCTCTCAAAGCAGAGTCAACCAGAGCCCCCACAGTCAAACTCTAAGTTTGGTGTTGGGAGGCCACAACCAAACTCTAAGTTTGGTGTTGAACTCCCATATCCAAACTCTAAGTTTGGTGTTGGAGAGTCTCAACAAAGCTCTGCACATCTGTGAGGCTCCATGAGAGCCCACTGTCAAGCTATTGACATTAAAGAAGCGCTTGTTGGGAGGCAACCCAATTTTTATTTATCTAACTATATTTTTCTTAATTATATGTCTTTATAGGTTCATGATCATGTGGAGTCACAAAATAAATATAAAAATTGAAAACGGAATCAAAAACAGCAGAAGAAAAATCACGCCCTGGAGGAGCATCTGTCTGGCGTTCAGCGCCAGAACAGAGCATGGTTCTGGCGCTGAACGCCCAAAATGGGCAGCTTCTGGGCGCTGAACGCCAGAACAGGCATGGTTCTGGCGTTCAACGCCAGAAATGGCACACAAATGGGCGTTGAACGCCCAAAATGGCCACCAACCTGGCGCTGAACGCCCAGAGTTGTATGCAAAGGCATTTTTACATGCCTAATGGGTGCAGGGATGTAAATCCTTGAACACCTCAGGATCTGTGGACCCCACAGGATCCACTCAGGATCTGTGGACCCCACAGGATCCCCACCTACCTCCACTCACTTCTTTTCACCACTCTCTTTCACACAACCCCATAAACACTCTTCCCCAAAAACCCTTCACCAATCACCTCAAACTCTCTTCCCCATCACCTCTTCACCACTCACATCCATTCACTATTCCCCATAAACCTACCTCATAAACTCCACCTACCTTCAAAATTCAAAACCAATTTCCCACCCAAACCCACCCATATGGCCGAACCTTAACCCCCCTCCCTTCCGTATATAAAGCCCTCCATTCTTCATCAAATTCACACAACACACCCCTCTACACTCCTCTTGGCCGAAACCACATCTCCCTCTCCCTCTCCATATTTCTTCTTCTTTTTCTTCTATTCTTTTGTTTATTGCTCGAGGGCGAGCAATATTCTAAGTTTGGTGTGGTAAAAGCATAAGCTTTTTGTTTTTTCATTACCATTGATGGCACCTAAGACCGGAGAATCCTCTAGAAAGGGGAAAGGGAAGACAAAAGCTTCCACATCCGAGTCATGGGAGATGGAAAGGTTCATCTCCAAAGCCCATCAAGACCACTTCTATGATGTTGTGGCCAAGAAGAAGGTGATCCCTGAGGTCCCTTTCAAACTCAAAAGAAATGAGTATCCGGAGATCCGACATGAAATTCAAAGAAGAGGTTGGGAAGTTCTAACAAATCCCATCCAACAAGTCGGCATCCTAATGGTTCAAGAGTTCTATGCTAATGCATGGATCACCAAGAACCATGATCAAAGTAAGAACCCGGATCCAAAGAACTATGTTACAATGGTTCGGGGGAAATACTTGGATTTTAGTCCGGAAAATGTGAGGTTGGCATTCAACTTGCCAAACATGGAAGAGAACGCACGCCCCTACACAAGGAGAGTCAACTTTAATCAAAGGTTGGACCAAGTCCTTATGGACATATGCGTGGAAGGAGCTCAATGGAAGATTGACTCCAAAGGCAAGCCGGTTCAACTAAGAAGATTGGACCTCAAGCCTATAGCTAGAGGATGGTTGGAGTTCATTCAATGCTCAATCATTCCCACTAGCAACCGGTCTGAAGTTACTATAGACCGGGTCATCATGATCCATAGCATCATGATTGGAGAAGAGGTGGAAGTTCATGAGATTATACCTCAAGAACTCTACAAGGTGGCTGACAAGTCCTCCACTGTGGCAAGGTTAGCCTTTCCTCACCTCATCTGCCACCTATGCAATTCGGCTGGGATTGACATAGAGGAAGATATCCTCATTAAAGAGGACAAGCCCATCACTAAGAAAAAGATGGAGCAAGCAAGAGAGCCCATTCATGGAGCTCAAGAGGCGCAAGAAGCTCATTTCCATGAGATCCCGGAGATGCCTCAAATGCACTTTCCTCCACAAAATAATTGGGAGCAAATCAACACCTCCCTAGGAGAATTGAGTTCCAATATGGGACAACTAAGGGTGGAACATCAAGAGCACTCCATCATGCTTCATGAAATAAGAGAAGATCAAAAAGCAATGAGGGAGGAGCAACAAAGACAAGGAAGAGACATAGAAGAGCTTAAGGACATCATTGGTTCCTCAAGAAGGAAACGCCACCATCACTAAGGTGGATTCATTCCTTGTTCTTGCTTTCTCTGTTTTTCGCTTTTTATGTTATGTGCTTATCTATGTTTGTGTCTTCATTACATGATCATTAGTAGTTAGTAACTATGTCTTAAAGTTATGAATGTCCTATGAATCCATCACCTCTCTTAAATGAAAAATGTTTTAAATCAAAAGAACAAGAAGTACATGAGTTTCAAATTTATCCTTGAACTTAGCTTAATTATATTGATGTGGTGACAATGCTTCTTGTTTTCTGAATGTATGCTTGAACAGTGCATATGTCTTTTGAAGTTGTTGTTTAGGAATGTTAAATATGTTGGCTCTTGAAAGAATGATGACTAGGAGACATGTTATTTGATAATCTAAAAAATCATAAAAATGATTCTTGAAGCAAGAAAAAGCAGCAAAAAATAAAGCTTGCAGAAAAAAAAAATAGGCGAAAAAAATATAGAAAAAAAAAGAAAAAGCAAGCAGAAAAAGCCAAAGCTCTTAAAACCAAGAGGCAAGAGCAAAAAGCCAATAACCCTTAAAACCAAAAGGCAAGGGCAAATAGAAAGGATCCCAAGGCTTTGAGCATCAGTGGATAGGAGGGCCTAAAGGAATAAAATCCTGGTCTAAGCGGCTAAACCAAGCTGTCCCTAATCATGTGCTTGTGGCGTGAAGGTGTCAAGTGAAAACTTGAGACTGAGCGGTTAAAGTCAAGGTCCAAAGCAAAAAACAAAGAGTGTGCTTAAGAACCCTGGACACCTCTAATTAGGGACTTTAGCAAAGCTGAGTCACAATCTGAAAAGGTTCACCCAATTATGTGTCTGTGGCATTTATGTATCCGGTGGTAATACTGGAAAACAAAGTGCTTAGGGCCACGGCTAAGACTCATAAAGAAGCTGTGTTCAAGAATCATCATACTGAACTAGGAGAGTCAATAACACTATTCGAAATCTGAAGTTCCTATAGATGCCAATCATTCTGAACCTCAATGGATAAAGTGAGATGCTAAAACTATTCAAGAGGCAAAAAGCTATAAGTCCCGCTCATTTAATTGGAGCTATGTTTCATTGATAGTTTGGAATTTATAGTATATTCTCTTCTTTTTATCCTATTTGATTTTCAGTTGCTTGGGGACAAGCAACAATTTAAGTTTGGTGTTGTGATGAGCAGATAATTTATGCGCTTTTTGGCATTGTTTTTAGTATGTTTTTAGTAGAATCTAGTTACTTTTAGGGATGTTTTCATTAGTTTTTATGTTAAAATTCACATTTCTGGACTTTACTATGAGTTTGTGTGTTTTTCTGTGATTTCAGGTATTTTCTGGCTGAAATTGAGGGACTTGAGCAGAAATCAGATTCAGAGGTTGAAAAAGGACTGCTGATGCTGTTGGATTCTGACCTCCCTGCACTCAAAGTGAATTTTCTGGAGCTACAGAACTCAAACTGGCGTGCTTCCAATTGCGTTGGAAAGTAGACATCCAGGGCTTTCCAGAAATATATAATAGTCCATACTTTGGCCAAGAATAGATGATGTAAACTGGCGTTCAACGCCAGCTTTCTGCCCAAATCTGGCATCCAGCGCCAGAAAAGGAGCCAAAACCAGAGTTGAACGCCCAAATTGGCACAAATACAGGCGTTCAACTCCAAGAAGGACCTCTACACGTGAAACACTCAAGCTCAGCCCAAACACACACCAAGTGGGCCCTGGAAGTGGATTTATGCATCAATTACTTACTTCTGTAAACCCTAGTGACTAGTTTATTATAAATAGGACCTCTTACTATTGTATTAGACATCTTTGGTCTCAGTTTTAATCCATTGTTCATCTTAGGAGACTATTGATCACGTTTTAGGGGGCTGACCATCTTGGCCATGCCTGGACCTTTCACTTATGTATTTTCAACGGTAGAGTTTCTACACTCCATAGATTAAGGTGTGGAGCTCTGCTGTTCCTCAAAGATTAATGCAAAGTACTACTGTTTTCTATTCAATTCATCTTATTTCTCTTCTAAGATATTCATTCGCACTTCAACCTGAATGTGATGAACGTGACAATCATCATCATTCCCTATGAACGCGTGCCTGACAACCACTTCCGTTCTACATTAGAATTGAATGAGTATCTCTTAGATCTCTTAATCGGAATCTTCGTGGCGTAAGCTAGAATGATGGCGGCATTCAAGAGAATCCGGAAAGTCTAAACCTTGTCTGTGGTATTCCGAGTAGGATTCAATGATTGAATGACTGTGACGAGCTTCAAACTCGCGAGTGCTGGGCGTTAGTGACAGACGCAAAAGGAGGGTGAATCCTATTCCAGCATGATCGAGAACCGACAGATGATTAGCCGTGCTGTGACAGAGCATGTGAGCATATTTTTCACTGAGAGGAGGGGATGTAGCCACTGACAACGGTGATGCCCTTGCATAAAGCCAGCCATGGAAAGGAGTAAGACTGATTGGATGAAGATAGCAGGAAAGCAGAGGTTCAGAGGAACGAAAAGCATCTCCATTCGCTTATCTGAAATTCTCACCAATGAATTACATAAGTATTTCTATCCCTATTCTATTAATTATTATTCGAAAACACCATTATCAATTTGTATCTGCCTAACTGAGATTTGCAAGGTGACCATAGCTTGCTTCATACCAACAATCTCCGTGGGATTCGACCCTTACTCACGTAAGGTATTACTTGGACGACCCAGTGCACTTGCTGGTCAGTTACACGGAGTTGTGAACCATGGTCTTGGCATCATATTTTTGGCGCCATTACCAGGGAAAGAAAGAGCAATGAATTTTACATAATTAAAGTGTAATCACGATTCCGCGTACCAATCTCCAAATCATCTCGCAAAAGATATCTCAAAGAAATATATCATGTCAAGGGAAAGGAGGAAGCACCCGACATCCCTGCGATAACATTCACTAAAGAGGACGCATCCGGCATCATCCCTGGACATGACGATCCCATGGTCATCACTATCATACTGGCAAATGCTAATCTACATCACACATTAATAGACCAAGGGAGCTTCGCCGACATCTTATTCAAAACTGCCTTCGACAAGCTCGGCTTGGAAGAAAGGGAGCTTAAGGCATACCCAAACAGCTTGTTCGGACTGGGAGATACCCCAGTACAACCACTAGGATACGTATCACTGCACGCAACCTTCAGAAAAGGGAACCAATCCAAGACGCTCAAGATAGACTACATTGTGGTCGACGTGAGTTCAGCCTACAATGCCCTAATAGGTCGGACCACACTAAATCAACTTGGCGCAATAGTCTCGACCCCGCATCTATGCATGAAATTCCCAACTACAGAAGGGATAGCTACAATAAAAGCAGATCAAAAGATGGCGCGCTGCTGTTATAATGAAAGTCTAAACCTCAGAGGCAGAGGAGAAGAGTTTCATACAATTGAGCTTGGCAGAGTTCAGCGACGAGAAGAACTCCGTCCGCAGCCAGAAGGCGAGATAGAGAAAGTTCAGATCGGAGACACCTCGGACAAAACAACTAATATCGGAACGATCCTAAGAGGAGACTCAAAAGAATTACTGATACAATTCTTATGGGATAATGTCGATCTCTTCGCATGGAAAGCTGCAGACATGCCAGGCATAGACCCCAAGCTAATATGCCACAAGTTGGCGGTCTATCCAGGATCTCGGCTGGTGGAGCGGAGACGAAGAAAACTTGGGCCAGAACGATCCCAAGCTGTGGAAAAGCAGGTACAGGCACTACTGGAGGCAGGATTCATAAGAGAAGTCAAGTATCCACTATGGCTAGCCAACATCGTCTTGGTGAAAAAATCAAATGGGAAGTGGCGAATGTGTACCGATTACACTGATCTCAATAAAGCCTGCCCAAAAGATCCTTACCCACTCCCAAGTATCGACGCTTTGGTAGATGCTTCCTCCGGATATAGATACCTTTCGTTTATGGACGCATACTCGGGATACAACCAAATCCCCATGTATCCACCAGATCAAGAAAAGACCTCGTTTTTAACGCTGAAAGTAAATTACTGCTACATCGTGATGCCCTTCGGTCTCAAGAACGTGGGAGCTACTTATCAAAGGCTGATGAATAAAGTCTTCTCAGACCACATCAGAAAAATCATGGAAGTCTATGTGGACAACATGTTGATAAAGACACAAAGCGAAGATACATTATTGTCTGACTTGGCTCAAGTGTTCGACACTATAAGGAAGCACGACATGCGACTCAATCTTGCAAAATGTACCTTTGCGGTAGAAGCAGGTAAATTCCTAGGTTTCATGCTCACACAAAGAGGAATTGAAGCAAACCCGGATAAATGCCAAGCCATACTCAACATGAAGAGCCCCACCTGTGTTAAAGAAGTGCAGCAACTCAACGGGAGATTGGCCGCCCTATCCAGATTCTTAGCAGGGGCATCGATAAGATCTCTCCCCTTCTATGCTACTTTAAGGAAGGGAAAGCAGTTCGAATGGACGACAAAATGTGAACAAGTCTTCCAAGACTTCAAGGAGTTCTTAGGACGGCCGCCTATCTTATCTCGACCACGAGAAGGAGAACCACTCATATTATATCTCGCAGTAGGAAGCCGGGCAATAGCCTCAGCACTAGTCAGAGAAGATGAAAGTGGGCAACAACCCGTCTACTTCATTAGCAAAGCGCTACAGGGATCCGAGCTGAACTACCAGAAAATAGAAAAGTTTGCCTATACTATCATTTTAACATCTCAACGACTTCGCCCGTACTTCCAGGCTCACACCATTAAGGTTCGAACCAACCAGCCCATAAAAGGAATATTGCAGAAAACAGATTTAGCAGGAAGAATTTTATAATGGACAGTCAAGTTATCAGAATTCGACCTCCAATATGAAGCTCGGACGGCCATTAAATCACAGTATCTGGCCGACTTTATCGCAGAATTCACAGATGCCCTGGAAATTCCCACAGAATGGAATCTCTATGTGGACGGTTCTTCAAATAAGACTGGAAGCGGCGCATGTGTGATAATAAAAAGCAACCAAGGAACCCAAGTTGAGCTCTTCCTCAAGTTCGGGTTCCCGGCTTCAAACAACCAGGCAGAATATGAAGTGTTATTCGCTGGTTTGAAGCTGGCTAAAGAGGTTGGAGCTCAAAAACTCAACATCTACAGTGATTCACAAGTAGTCACCTCACAGATAACGGGGAGCTACGAAGCCAAAGATTCCACCATGAAAAAGTATTTGGATAAAACCAAAGAACAGCTTGGACTCTTCGGGGAATATAAGATCTGCCACATACCTCGCGAACAAAACGCCCAAGCTGACGCACTCTCAAAACTAGCCAGCACCAAACCAGGGGACAACAATAGAAGCCTCATCTAAGAAATGCTACAGAACCCGTCAATCTCGGAAGAGGAAAAAGTCCTAGCCATAACAAGTCAGGACCAAGGATGGATGACCCCCATAATTAACTACCTCAAAGCAGAAACACTCCCCACAGAAGAAAAGGAGGCAAAGAGATTAAAAAGGGAGGCACAGTACTACACTATTATAAACAACATCCTGTACAAAAGAGGGATCTCAATACCACTGCTAAAATGTGTGCCGACCAACAACACAAAGGAAGTGCTAGAAGAAGTACACGGCGGCATGTGCGGCAACCATCTCGGAGCACGAGCTCTTGCCAAAAAAGTACTCCGAGCGGGATTTTATTGGTCAACCCTACAGAAAGAAGCTATAGAATTTGTAAAGACATGTCCACCATGTCAGAAACATGCCAACTTCCACAACGCCCCGCCAGAAGAGCTCATCAGTGTAACCTCGCCCTGGCCATTTGCAAAATGGGGACTTGATCTTCTCGGACCCTTTCCCCAGGGATCAGGACAAGTAAATTTCTCATAGTCGGAGTAGACTATTTTACAAAATGGATTGAGGCAGAGCCCCTAGCCAACGCCACTGCTCAAAGAAGCCAGAAATTCCTATACAGGAACATTGTCACGAGGTTCGGGGTTCCATACTCCATCACCACAGACAATTGCACTCAATTCACAGACGCAGGCTTCAGGAGACTAGTAGCCGACTTGAATATAAAGCACCAGTTCACCTCCGTCGAACACCCTCAAGCCAATGGACAGGCCGAAGCTGCCAACAAAGTCATATTGGCTGGGTTGAAATGGAGACTACAAGATGCAAAGGGAGCTTGGGCCGAAGAACTTCCACAAGTCCTATGGGCATATCGAACAACGCCACACTCCACGACAAATGAATCACCTTTTCGACTAGCATATGGAGTGGAGGCAATGATCCCAGTAGAGATCGAAGAAGGGTCATCCAGAGTATTCCACTATAATGAAGAGGCCAACTCTCAACTTCAGAGGGAAGAACTCGACCTACTACCTGAAATCCAGGAAAGAGCTCGGATCAGGGAAGAAGCACTAAAACGTCGAATGGCTTCCAGATATAATCAAAGGGTAGTGCCGAGAAGTTTCGTGGAGAACGATCTCATCCTAATCCGAAATGATATTGGAACAACTCGACCAGGAGAAGAAAAGTTGGCAGCAAACTGGAAAGGACCCTACCGAGTTGTAAAAGTACTTGGGAAGGGCTACTACAGACTGTCCGAACTCGATGGATGAGAGCTTCCCAGATCATGGCACGCCTACAACCTAAGAAGGTACTACAGCTAGAAAAAGTAAAAGATCTCACTATTGGATGCACTCTTTTTCCTGAAAAGGTTTTTTAATGAGGCACCAAGTTGAGACTCAAATACTATTCGACATAAAGGGATGAAAAATTCCCACATGTATATATTTGCACTTTCCTTTGAATAAAATATATATTTTAGATATTCTACAAGTTTTCAAGACGCATTAATCTGAAGCATTCATCGTCCGATTATAAAGCAACAGATCGACAGAAAGTGAATAACAATTTCACTGCACGATCACGATAAAGACAATCGTCCGATAAAGGTGAAAACACGATTCATCCAAAAGACGATCTAAAGATAGCAACCACATTCTACAAATCGGCATAGATGAACTAAGAATAATGTAAGAAGTTATCGAAAATGGTCCAAAAAAGAACCTGACGAGGTCTTATGGATTGCTAAATAATAACTTAAAGACTGGCTGACGTTAAGGAGTCAGACCAAGTCAACCTAAGTTATAAGTAAACCCTGGAAAGAGGTCTGGCCAACCCTATTAAAGAGGATTACTTTAACTTAGAAGGGCCCGACATGACAAAGTCAGCCCAAAATGAAAAGTTATAAAAGTAGTCCCTGAAAGAGACCTGACAAAGGTCCAAAAAAGAGGACTACAAAAATAACTTAGAAAGAGGACGACGCAAAGAAGTCGACCTCCTACAAACAAGTTATAAAAGTAATCCCTGAAAGAGATCTAACAAAGATCCAAGAAAGAGGATTACAAAAATAACTTAGAAGAGATCGATATAACGAAGTCGGTCTCCTACAGCAAAAAGTCATAGAAGTAATCCCTGAAAGAGACCTGACAAAGGTCCAAAAGAGAGGACTACAAAAATAACTTAGAAAGAGGATGACGCAAAGAAGTCGACCTCCTACAAACAAGTTATAAAAGTAATCCCTGAAAGAGATCTAACAAAGATCCAAGAAAGAGGATTACAAAAATAACTTAGAAGAGATCGACCTAACGAAGTCGGTCTCCTACAACAAAAGTTATAGTAGTAATCCCTGAAAGAGACCTGACAAAGGTCCAAGAAAGAGGATTACAAAAAATAACTTAGAAAAGATCGACCTAACGAAGTCGGCCTCCCACAAAAACCAAGTTATAAAAGTAATCCCTGAAAGAGACCAGACAAAGGTCCAAGAAAGAGGATTACAGAAATAACTGGAAAGAAGACCAACGCAAAGAAATCGGTTATGAAGTGCTAAAAATACAAGCAAGAGCGAGAAAACCGAAAAAGCAAGTTGGACCCACAACCTCAAAGGATCCAAGCTACAAACAATAAAATACAAAGCAATCCAAAGAGGTCAAGCCGCAAGATTCCCACACTCTCAGAAAACAGAAGAGATACCAAGTCAAGCGCAAAAAAGCATGATATAATCTACAAAGTTATAAAGCTTCAGAGGCCACCAAAATTTACCTACAAAGGCTAGCAAGCTATTTTTGTTTTTCAAAGTAAAAGTTGCTAGGCAAGCAACTAGAAAATGTCAGCAATTAACAAAACAAAGTTTAAGAGCCCACAAGCCGGGCCAGCTGCATAAATATCTAGAGAGAGATCAGCAAACATCAGGAGCCTTCTTGGCAGCATCAGGACAAGAAGAAGGAGGGCGAGTTTGAATAGGCACAGCATCTACAGTTCCATCCTCCCGGTTCAGAATCTGACAATCCGGATCAGACACAACCGGAGGAGCAGAGGAGGTCGACACCTTGGCAGAGGACACAGGGGGATCAACATCATCATCACCCTCGTCATCAGGGACAATCTTGCCATCCCTGACAACATTATCTAGGCTGAAGAGGGCAAGGACGGCCTCGGGAGCAATGACCCGAACTTGCTCCTTCAGGTTCTCGTAAGCAGCAGTCACGCTGCCAACGAGATGACCTTGAAGCTCAGAATAATCTTCCCGGGCACTCTCCAGCTCCCCCCTCAGGCGCATCACCTCCCGATAAGACGTAACGTAACTATCCTTATGCATCATAGCCGTATCCTCGGCCAGCCTCACAGAAGCCGCCAGGGAAAGGGAACTTGCCTTCTCAGTCTCCAAATCCTTCTCCAACTTGGCAACCTTTACCTCAAGCTCCTCCTTAAGGCCCTTCATCCGATCAAACTCTTGCTTTGCCTCCTCCATAAATTCTTTGGTGGCATGGAGAGGAAGATTCTGGGCAGTTCGGTACAGAGCAGCTCCCATATACGCCATCTTAATGCTGTTTTGGGTCACAAATTCCAGATGGCGAAGGATGGACACATCGTCCATGGAAAGGGCACCATAGGGACCAATTTGCTGATCCACGAATTCAATTGCATTAAAGTCGGGAGTATCAAGGTTAAAAGGCTCAGCTGTTTTCTATTTCTAATTGGGAGGAACGCCAGAAGGAGACACAGAAGTCAGGGGAGGGTCAGCCAGACGAACTCGGGGAGTGGGGATCACCTTCCTCGGAGAACTCGGCATGGACGGCTTCACGCGCACTTGGGAAGATCCCTCCCCGGCCGCCTTGGCCGAGATGTTTTTAGCAGAAATCGCCTTCTGTGCTCTTTTAAAAGCCTTCATGGATTCATTATTCTTCATTGCCTCTGCAAAACACAACAGTAAGAAATAAAGCTGCAAGTCGGAAAGGCATTTACAAGCAAAATAAACAGGTAATAAAGGGAAAATCATGAATGCAAAATACCCAGCTCGGTTTGAAGAAGAGAGGGATTGGTTAAAAATTTCTTTGTATCGAGATGGGGAGGTTGACCCCAGTGTTCTTCAAAGACGGTCACAAAAGCTCGCTCAGTTTCATCCAACATCTCCCACGTGTATCGGGACACTCGCACATCTTTTTGCCATTCCAAGGGAAAGGCGGGCTCATCATTCTCATCCAGAAAAAAGGGCCGAGCTCCTTTAACAGCTCGGACCATGAAAAAGTTATTTTTAAAATCACGGAACGATTCGTCAAACATGGAAAAGACCTTCTTCCCCTGGGAAGATCGAAAGGAGACCCAAGCCGCCTTCTTTTTTACTACTCCAGGCTTCGTCAAAACAAATAAATAGAAGAAGAGAGATTGCGAGGCGGGAACACCAAAACCATTGCACAACAATCGAAAAATTTTTATGAAGCCCCAGGAATTAGGGTGAAGTTGAGAGGGAGCAACATTACAAGACCATAACAGGTTGGTCTCAAATTCAGTAAAGGGAAGGGTGATACCCAGCTGACCAAAAAAGAAGTCATAAGCATAGAAAAAAGGGCGATCTCTAACAACCCGAGTAGAGAAACAAACTCTCTCTTCAGAAGAGGGAGGGACAAGTTCATAATTCTTCTCATCGCCAGCATTACTACAGACCCTATGAAACTGCCTAAGCTGTGCACAAAACTCGGAATCAGCCAAAGAGACACACATAAGAACCATTGAGTCCACCCAATCGGCCATGCCTTCCGGAACTTGGGAAGACATCTCTACATCGTTATGGAAAGAAGACATGAGGCCAACTAATCCTACAATAAGAAAAGAAGATATGATTACTAAAAGAAAAAACATCTCGGACGAGGGGCAAAAACAACTCGACTAATATGATACAGACGAACAAACAGAAAAGGAAAACCCCAAGACTCAAACCAAAGTCCCGGGGCATCCTTTGGAGGAAGTAACAAACCAAGGTTAAAAGGAAATTCCTACAGAATACGTCCCGGAACTCATCAAACAAGAAAAAGGTTTCAAAGGAAACAAAGGAAGTAAAAACACAAAAATCACTACCTTTCTACAGTCTATCAGCAAAAAGCATGGTCAAAACATCAAAAATGCCAAGCAAAAATCATCAAAGGCCCAACCTTTTTCAGAATCAAGCAAAAACCACCATCAAAGGTGCAAGCAGAAACGGCGACAACATGCAAAAGCCCTAGAAAAGGTCTAAGCAACAAGAAAAGCAAAAAGGATCTTACAGAAGATGAAGAAACCCCTAGAACACACAACAATTAGGTGCGACAAAAACAGAAAGATCCAAACTTTCTCTAAAGAAAAATAAAAACTTGATCACAAAGCCAAAGCAACGAAAGAGAAAGAAAATACGAATGAAACTCACTGGAGAAGGAAGAAGCTTCGGAGGAAAAAAGGAGGCGTTAAAATGGAAGCTACCCAGAAAATTCGCCGAACGACGCCGCAACGCGAGAAAAAGCAGAAATGAGGGCAAAAAACAGAGAGCGAGAGAACAAAGGAAGAAAATGTGAAGAAGTTACAAAGGAGCGAAGAAGAGAAAAAGTTTCTGGGTTTTC
Organism: Arachis ipaensis; assembly: GCF_059453495.1. Taxonomy (NCBI): domain Eukaryota; kingdom Viridiplantae; phylum Streptophyta; class Magnoliopsida; order Fabales; family Fabaceae; genus Arachis; species Arachis ipaensis. The sequence continues at coordinate 51,585,043 of NC_142444.1, forward strand.
AAAAATCAAAATCTTCAAAGGAAAAACGGGGCAATTAATGCTAATTAATGAAAGTATTAAACCCTCACACGTTTCCAAAGCACTGATGTGAAAGCGCGCGCTTTTAGAGAAAAACGTTCTACATTCAAAAGATTCTACAAAAAGGGAAAAATCGACGAAATGCTTGAGTTCAGCTCCACTATAGAAGGACCGAAGTCAAGGACTCGACCTCAAAAAAGAAGACCGAGCTCAAGCAGGGGCACTGTTCATACCCTGGGTCAAGCTGTCCGACCCGGGACGTTTAGCGACATGGCGACCAACTTCTTCAGGTCCGACTAGCCGACCTCTTCTCAAAGAGATCGGTCAAACCGACAGGAGAGCCTAATAGAGGGCCCAAATAGAGGAACATGACCCGAATCTAAAGGGAATCCAAGCCTATAGAGATAAAGGCGGTTCCCTTGAAGATAAGCTGACTTCACCCAAAATAAGATAAAGATAAAATAAGATAACTAACTTATCTTATCTGAAAGGTCAGCCCCATCTACTATAAATACACTGGAGCACCCAGGTATAACTCATACTCTGATTCTACTAAAAACCTGCTTAATACCCTTGCTAACTTAAGCATCGGAGTCTCTTGCAGGTACCCCCACCCTCCGGTGACCAAGGATCAGAAGTGTAGCCAGTCCAACAAGTCGGACACAACAGCTCCGGCTGCTACCAGCCAGCCAGACACATCATCTCCGACCAGTACTGAAGATCTCATCCGAGATCGACCTACAGTTTTAGGTAACCCTTGGAACAAACACCAAGAACAAATTTTTGAAAAATTTTTAAGCAAATAAAAACACAAGGGACACCAAACTTAAAATTTTTAGAAAATCAAACACAAATTTTCAAAAATTTAAAGAAAAACACAAAGAAGACACCAAACTTAGAATTTTCAAAGATCAAGAAAGAACTAAGAACATGCAAATTCGAAAAATTAAAAGAAAATAAAAGCATGCAATTGACACCAAACTTAAAATATGAAACTAAACTCAAATAAAAGACTCTAAACCAACAAAAATAAATTATTCCTAATCTAAGCAACAAGATAAACCGTCAGTTGTCCAAACTCGAAAAACCCCGGCAACGGTGCCAAAAACTTGGTGCACGAAATCACAATCACACTTTTGCAATTCCGCACAACTAACCAGCAAGTGCACTGGGTCGTCCAAGTAATACCTTACGTGAGTAAGGGTCGATCCCACGGAGATTGTCGGCATGAAGCAAGCTATGGTTATCTTGTAACTCTTAGTCAAGATATCAATAATTCTCAGATTTAATTGTAAAAAGTAGAAGAACATGAAATAAATACTTGTTATGCAGTAATGGAGAATAGGTTGAGGTTTTGGAGATGCTCTGTCCCCTGAATCTCTGCTTTCCTACTTTTTTCTTCTTCACACACGCAAGGCTCCTTACATGGCAAGCTTTATGTTGGGCATCACCGTTGTCAATGGCTACTTCCCGTCCTCTCAGTGAAAATGTTCCAAATGTGCTGTCACCACACGGCTAATCATCTGTCGGTTCTCGATCATGTTGGAATAGGATCCATTGATCCTTTTGCGTCTGTCACACGCCCAACACTCGTGAGTTTGAAGCTCGTCACAGTCATCCCTTCCCAAATCCTACTCGGAATACCACAGACAAGGTTTAGACTTTCCGGACCTCAGGAATGGCCGCCAATAATTCTAGCCTATACCACGAAGGTTCTAATCTTAGATTAAAAACCCAAGAGATACACATTCAAGCTTGATTGCATGTAGAACGGAAGTGGTTGTCAGGCACGCGTTCATAGGTGAGAATGATGATGAGTGTCACGGATCATCACATTCATCAGGTTGAAGTGCAAATGAATATCTTAGAATAGAAGCAAGCGTGATAGAATGGAAAACAGTAGTAATTGCATTAATTCATCGAAACACAGCAGAGCTCCTCACCCCCAACAATGGGGTTCAGAGACTCATGCCTTAGAAGATACAATATGAAACGTGTAGAGTGTCATGAGGTACAAGATGAATCACTAAAAGTAGTTTTATAGTAAACTAGTGACCTAGGGTTACAGAAAATGAGTAAGCTAGAATAGTTAGTGTAGAAATCCACTTCTGGGGCCCACTTGGTGTGTGCTTGGGCTGAGCATTGAAGCTTTCACGTGTAGAGACCTTTCTTGGAGTTAAACGCCAGCTTTTGTGCCAGTTTGGGCATTTAACTCCAGTTTTCATGCCAGTTCTGGCGTTTTGACGCCAGAATTTCTATGCTGACTTGGAACGCCGGTTTGGGCCATCAAATCTCAGGCAAAGTATGGACTATTATATACTGCAGGAAAGCCCAGGATGTCTACTTTCCAACGCAATTGAGAGCGCGTCAATTAGGCTTCTGTAGCTCCAGAAGATCCACTTCGAGTGCAGGGAGGTCAGAATCCAATAGCATCTGCAGTCCTTTTTCAGCCTCTGGATCAAATTTTTGCTCAGGTCCCTCAATTTCAGCCAGAAAATACATGAAATCATAGAAAAATACACAAACTCATAGTAAAGTCCAGAAATGTGATTTTTATTTAAAAACTAATAAAAACATAATAAAAACTAACTAAAATATGCTAAAAACATACTAAAAACAATGCCAAAAAGTGTATAAAGTATCCGCTCATCAAACGCCAGTAAGCTCTTCCTCCAGGGTGAGCTATTTTTAATGCTGTTTTTCATTCTGTTTTTGATTTTTTTAGTTATTTTTGTGACTTCACATGATCATCAACCTAAAGAAAACATAAAATAACAATGGAAAATAAATAGATATAATAAAATAACATTGGGTTGCCTCCCAATAAGCGCTTCTTTAATGTCAATAGCTTGACAGTAAGCTCTCATGGAGCCTCACAGATAATCAGAGCAGGGTTGGGGCCTCTCAATACCAAACTTAGAGTTTGAATGTGGGAGTTTTGTTTGACTCTGTATTGAGAGAAGCTTTTCATGCTTCCTCTCCATAGTTACAGAAGGACAACCTTGAGTCTTAAATACAAGGTAGTCCTCATTTAACTGAAGGACCAACTCTCCTCTGTCAACATCAATCACAACATTTGCTGTGGCTAGGAAGGGTCTGCCAAGGATGATGGGTTCATCCTCATCCTTCCCAGTGTCTAGGATTATGAAATCAGCAGGGATGTAAAGGCCTTTAACCTTCACTAGCACGTCCTCTACCAGTTCATAAGCCTATTTCATTGAGTTGTCTGCCATCTCTAGTGAGATTCTTGTAGCTTGTACCTCAAAGATTCCCAGTTTCTCCATTACAGAGAGTGGCATGAGATTTATCCCTGACCCCAGGTCACACAGAGCCTTCTCAAAGGTCATGGTGCCTATGGTACAAGGTATGAAGAATTTTCTGGGATCCGGTTTCTTCTGAGGTAATGTCTGCCTCATTAATGCATTCAGTTCATTGGTGAACAAGGGGGGTTCATCCTCCCAAGTCTCAGTACCAAATAACTTGGCATTCAGCTTTATGATTGCTCCTAGATATTTAGCAACTTGCTCTTCAGTGATGTCTTTATCCTCTTCAGAAGAAGAATATTCATCAGAGCTCATGAATGGCAGAAGGAAGTTCAATGGAATCTTTATGGTCTCTATATGAGTCTCAGATTCCTTTGGTTCCTCAAAGGGAAACTCCTTTCTGTCCAGAGGATGTCCCATGAGGCTTTTCTCATTGGGACTCACGTCCTCCTCACTCTCTCCAGGTTCGGCCATGTTGGTCATGGTTATGGCCTTGCACCCTCTCTTGGGATTTTCTTCTGTATTGCTTGGGAGAGTACTGGGAGGAGTTTCAGTAATCTTCTTACTCAGCTGACCCACCTGTGCCTCCAAATTTCTAAGGAAGGATCTTGTTTCATTCATGAAACTTAGTGTGGTCTTAGATAGATCAGAGACTATGGTTGCTAGGCCAGAATGGCTCTGTTCAGAATTCTCTGTCTATTGCTGAGAAGATGATGGAAAAGGCTTGCTATTGCTAAACCTATTTCTTCCACCATTATTGTTGAAGCCTTGTTGAGGCTTCTGTTGGTCCTTCCATGAGAAATTTGGATTGTTTCTCTATGAAGGATTATAGGTGTTTCCATAGGGTTCTCCCATGTAATTCACCTCTGCCATTGTAGGGTTCTCAGGATCATAAGCTTCTTCTTCAGAAGATGCTTCTTTAGTACTGTTGGATGCAACTTGCAATCCATTCAGACTCTGAGAGATCATATTGACTTGCTAAGTCAATATTTTGTTCTGAGTCAATATTTTGTTCTGATGCAGAAATCCACTTCCGGGGCCCACTTGGTGTGTGCTTGGGCTGAGCATTGAGCTTTACACGTGTAGAGACTTCTCTTGGAGTTAAATGCCAGGTTGCAGCCTATTTGTAGCATTTAACTCTGGTTTGTAACCTGTTTCTGGCGTTTAACTCCAGAATAGGGCAGGGAATTGGCGTTTGAACGCCAGTTTGCGTCATCAAAACTTGGGCAAAGAATGAACTATTATATATTTCTGGAAAGCCCTGGATGTCTACTTTCCAACGCAATTGAGGGCGCGCCAATTAGGTTTCTGTAGCTCCAGAAAATCCACTTCGAGTGCAGGGAGGTCAGAATCCAACAGCATCTGCAGTCCTTTTTTAGCCTCTGAATCAGATTTTTGCTCAAGTCCCTCAATTTCAGCCAGAAAATACCTAAAATCACAGAAAACACACAAACTCATAGTAAAGTCCAGAAATGTGAATTTTGCATAAAAACTAATAAAAACATAGTAAAAACTAACTAAATTATACTAAAAATTACCTAAAAACAATGCCAAAAAGCGTATAAATTATCCGCTCATCAACTTCCCCGGCAAGGCGCCAAATTTGACGATGAGAATTTTATGTCGGTTCAGAATTGATCAAAAAAAGAATCAATTCGTTGGTAGCATAGTCAAAACCAACAATGAATTCTCATAATCAAATGTTAAATTCAATACAAAATAACCGAGAGTAATTAAACCTCGGGTCGTTCTCCCTAGGAATTGCAATTGAGTGTCATATTATTGGCTATGGAGATCAAGGGAGTTTGATGGCATGAGACAAGGAATGTGAATGGCAAGAAATATAAATTGCAAGAAATTAAAAGGAGGCAAGTAAAGGCAATGAAAATGGAAATTAAGTACTAAAAAGGACTCTTGGCAAGAAGTGGGTAATCTAGGTTTCCTATCCTAGTTATGGACCACAAACATGGCAATTGTGTGGAATCAATACAAATCAGTCAATCCTCCTTGAGAATTAGTCAAAAGGCGTAATTGATCTCAATCCATAAGTCCTAGTCAACTCACTAATTACTTAGTGAAAGACTAGCGTCAACGGAAACCAAACCAATTAACCATTCTCACACAATGCGGAATGGACATCCACAACTCAATTCCACCCAAACACCCAATTTCTCAATCAAGAGTGTGAAAATTAAACATGCAAGAAATTAAACATCAAAGCAATTAAATAAACATATAAGGAATTAAAAGTCAAAGCAATAAAAGTCAAAGCAATTAAATGCAAGGAAAAGGAACTTCAAATGCAAGAAAACTTCTTGGCAAGTAATTGAGAGCTAAGATTACCTATCCTAGCCATTGACCACAAACACATGATGAAGAGTTAATCCTACTTAGTCAACCTTACATTGAAGATAAGTCAAATAGGCATAGTTAATTTCAATCCCTAAGTCCTATGTCAACACTAATGGGTCACATAGAGTCAAGAAAAACCAAATCAACTAACTACTCTAATATATCAAACAAGAATGGACATTAATGACTCAAGGATCACCAAAGTCATCAATTTCAAGCCAAGAGTTAAGAAAAACTAAGTAAAGACTAAGCCAAGCATTTTATCAAACACTTGGTGTGCATGAAAATAAAATAACATTAAATTGCAATAAAATAAATTCCTAACTACCAAAAGCAAGAAAATCATAACAACAACTAAAGAAAGCAATAAATGAACATGAAACATAAATTGCATTAATTGAAAGTAAAATTAACATAGAGTGTTCATAACATAAAAATGGAAAAAGAAAGGAAATTACAAGAGAAATAAAGAAGAGAAAGACAAGAAAAGCATGAAAACATAAAGGAAACTACATTAAAACAATAATTAAAGACAGAAATTAAAGAGAAATAATACTAAGAAATCCTAATTCTAGAGAGAATGGAGAGCTTCTCTCTCTAGATAACTATGCTAAAACATGTAAAAATCTAAACCTAAGTGCTCCCCCTTCATCCTTTTTCAATTTGGCTTGAAATAGCTTCAGAAATGAGTTGGATTGGGCTTTGGAGGCCCAGAAATTGTCCCAGCGATTTGCAATTAATGACTTCACGTGCATGCACGCGTGCGTACGCACGACCTACTGTGCGTACACATGGTTGCGCAAACTTTCCATCGTGCGTACGCACAACATTTGGTGCATACGCATCCTTGCACGAAGTCACCGTTGTGCGTACGCACGCACCACTGCGCGTACACATCTTTGCAACAGCTTCCAAATCTCATTTTCTTCATGATTTCTCTCCTTTTTGATGCTCTTTCTTCATTTCTTCAACCCAAACTTTCCTTGAAAACCTGAAATCACTTGACAAATACATCAAGGCACCAAATGGGATCAAAGTGAATAAAATTTAGCAATAAAAAAGACTAAAGAGCATGTTTTCACTTTCAAGCACAAATTAGGAAGACATCATGAAACTATGCTATTTCAATGGATAAATGCAAGAAAAGTCAATGAAATCCACCTAATTAAAGCAAATAAATACCATGAAATGTGGATTCATCAGGGACTAACTTCAAAAATTAATTTCTAACACTCTAAAAACCCGTGAACTGTATCACTTATTAATTCTACTTTGTCCATGATAACCCATTAACTTTCTCGTACACATAAACCATCAACATTAAGCTGGCCAGACTTAATATCAACAGATATGCAATGGTAAGCTAACAACATTAATCAAAAGGCAGTTATGTGCATAAAGCTCTAATTCTCGTCATTCGGACATAACCTATAACATGATAGACACTCAGAGTATGCAACGAAGCATAGTCAACCATTCCCAAGTAGGAGCCTTGAAAAACAGGAGAAATAAAAATCGCGGAATAAAAGCGCAATGTTCAGAAAACGAGTTAACTTGCGTACAAAGAAAACTATAGCTTTGAAGCATAAGATAATGAAAGTAGGAATAGAGGGTCAAAAATACAAATTAACAAGCTCCTAACTCAGTCTGTGAAGTTAAGGCTGGCCGGAGGATACACACACACACACACACACACACACATATATACAACAAAATAACCCGATAACCACTTCGCCTCAGAAGTCCAGACGCCTAATGAGGTGCCTCTCGACCTGCATCTGAAAAATAATAACATAGTATGGAGTGAGAACCAGAGGTTCTCAGTATGGTAAAGTTGCCACACATATAAGATATAAGGTCCTGGGAATGCCAGAGGCAATCTTAGAACGCCGACACTCAGATTATTAAGCTTAAAATACTACACAGAAACCATAAAAGGTGGTTTTCTAAGAGTGTCTAAGCCTAATCTAACTTAATCTTGAATCTAGTCTTATCGCCTTTTCTCCGTACCTCCATCTCCGATAATATATCACAGACAAATAAACAGATAAGGCAAACACATGAAGGTTACAAGTCCTACAGGTAGCAAATATATATTTAACATAGCAAATGCAATTAGGCACACCCAGTTAGTGCACAAACAAGTAATTCAAGTAGTATGCACATGATACATGCCTGTCCTATGGCTGATGAGTCACATCTGTCGGTTATCAAGTCAACCCGACAAGTCCGGTTTGCTAAACCTTTGAACTGTCCCCCAACATGCATCCCCAAGAGTCTATGCATAGCTTTTTCTCAAATAATCAATATTGCTCAATGGGGATTAACATTCCCGGGAATTTATAAGTGCCCGGTCCCCTTTACGTCGTAGGGTCAACAGAGTATCAAGTTTTTGATCTCGTACACGTGGTGGCAAGCCACAGTACTTTACCCAGGGAATCTCGTATCTCAAACCATTTAATTAATCAAGCCAAGTATTATACATAATCATTCATAACATTGCATATTCAATTCATCCCTTTTTTCAGCTTTACTTCACCTCCAAGTAATCCCCACTTCCTAACTTCATCCATTTATCAGATTTTATACTATTATTTATGACTACAGGAATAAAAATAGAGGTTTAGAAGTTTGAAATAGGGTTTAAAACTTAGAAAACCATGTTTGCTAGACTAGCGGCCACGTGTACGTGTGGCTCACGCGTACGCGTGGGAGAGTAAAAAGGCAGCTCGCGCACGCATCCCCTTGTCATGCGTACGCATAGGTGAATACTTCATGTCACGCGTGCGCGTGGGTCATGCCTACGCGTGGACATGCTTGCTAGCTCCTTACGCGTATGCATAGGACCAGTCGCGTACCATCACCAAAAATTCTATGCCACGCGTATGCGTGGACGTACGTTCTAAAAAAAAATAGATTCTGTAGCAAAGCTGCAGAATTGAAAGAAAACAGTTTTTGGTTATAATCTTCCAACACCCATAACTTCTTCGATTTAAAATATTTTTCACCCGTTCTTCGAATGGCATAAACTTCATGAACCCAATTTTCATTTTAAAACAAGTTGAAAGCAAATTGAGGGTTTGGAAGCCAAGTTATGTCTCGCCGAAGTTTTGCCAAAAACCAACTTTTGCAAACTTTCAAAGCCTCATTTTCAACCAAGACAAATCCTATGCGAATAATCACCAAACCTGCACTTTCCAACACTTCTTCATTAACACATCAACTACCATAACAATTATGCCTCATACCAACAATAAGTCACAACTTCTAAATTTATTTGCTTATATCCTCATCTCATTAAACAACAATCCATCAATCATCACCAACCAACCAACAAGCAACAAACCACAATAATTCATCAAATCACCAATTATCCAACAAGAACCAAATCAAACATGTCCATCATCAAGATACTAAACATTAAATATACACCTGCATTCCAACTTATCCTATGGTCATCTAGCTTAAGTTTTCACAGAACATTATATATTAAATGCAAAAAACCTAAACCATACCATGGCCGGTTTCCTCGTAGTAATCAAGGCAACTTATGAAAACCAACATAGCCCCAAAAACTTCAATAAAACAACTTCCTCCAAGTTCTGATATTCACAATTTCAAGCTCCAATTATTTGTTCACAGCCTAATACACATTCATAACATATATACACCCAATTTAATATCCAAAGCTTAAATTTAGTAAAATTAAAATGGAATTATGGTATCCTCACCTTACCCAAGCTTCACATAAGCAAGAGTGAACGTTTTCCTCAAGCTAATTGGATCCTAAAATATCAAAGTGCAAAGAAATTCAATACCTCCACTTAATTTTTTGAAAATTGGGGAAGAAGAGGCTGAGAGTGAATAAGTGGGTTACTTATGAAATTGTTCCAGTAGAAACGTAGAGCTCAACGTGGTGGTCGCGTGGCTGCAAACGGTGTGGGAATCAGAGCTCGGACAGGAGAGATACGTGGATTAGAAGTTGACGTAAGGGTTAATCTCCTATTCCTCTTCCCTGCTGTTTCAGCGTGCTTGCTGAAAATGGAGAAGAAGAAATCGTGCTTCATTTAAGTGTGTTGGGCCGGTTGGGCCCACGGGCCCGGTTCAATCGGTTTGGCCCGTTCGGTCTAATCTTGGGCCGAATTATTATTATGAAATTAAGATTTTGTGAATATAATATGATTGTTGAAAATAATTTGATTTTGGGTTGGTTTGATTTGGAAATGGTTTGGTTGGGACCCGAAGAAGGTGGCAAAGTCCAAGTTTTAGGGGAGGTGCTGCCGAAATTCCTATAAAATTCGAGACTTTATTGAAATGTTCTTTGGAAAATTATGAGTTTACGACTTTTATTATTTCATTTGAATTGTTTAAGAAAGTTTTAAATTATGTTTTGAAGTGAAATATTGAAAAGAGAATTATGATTTAGCCTAGTTTCTTAAGAAAAGTATTCTATCTCTTTTGGGAGCGAATCATTTAGAAGAAGTTTATGTTTTAAGGCTATTTTAAATATGAAAAGGGTTTATGATTCTGGAAATTGGCATGAGGATTTCAATTGGAGGAGTTTTAGTGACTTTGAAAGAACTTGAATTTCAATTGATAAGTCTCATTTTACAATATCTTAGGAAAAGTTTAAAGTGTTCTTTAAGTTTATCTGTTCGGTCCAAGTTTTAGGGGAGATGCTGTCGAATTTTTTTTATGAAATTAAGATTTTGTTTTAAAATATGATTTAGAAAAAGAATGAATTTGAGAGGTTACATTACTCGGTTCTAGATTTATTAAGAAATAGATATTTCGAATTTAATTTATTTACAGGAAATTTATATTTAAGATTGATTTAAATATGAAAGAACCTGTGTTTTGAAGTTTGACTAAAGAAGTACTTTTGGGAGAACTTTTAATGGATTTTAAATGAAATTGAACCTTGATTAATTAAGTTTGTTTTGCTTTTAAAGTACTCCTTAAATTTTGATTTAGCAAGATTAAACAATTTCGGCCTTTGGGAACGTTACCGATTTAAGAATGAAATGGAATTGATTTGGAACTTAGTATTTTAAACATGTTTTGGTTTTTGTTTTAAGTCTCTATCTCAATTGACTTCAAATTAAGTAACTATGATTTCGGGGATTTCTAAAGAATTTAAGAAATGATGTAGGTTATTCTTCCCTAGATTCTTGAGTCTTTGCCAAGGTTATTAATTGATAACTCTAATTTAAAATACTTTAACGGATAATTTAAAAAGCAAAAGATTTGTGTCTTTTTTAAGGGGATTCTGAATTTTGAAACAAAGATGAGTTAGTTTTCTGGTTTTAAAGAGAAAAGTGACATGTGGCTTGAATGACAATTGATTTGATATGAATTGTAATGAAGTGCGAAAATGATGATGAATAAATGAATATATGGCCTTTGCACTTCTTTTATCTGAGATACGAGTTTCCCTGGGTAAAGTACCGAGGCTTGCCACCACGTGTTCCAGGTTGAGACTCGATACTCTATTGACCCTACGACATAAGGGTGACCAGGCACTTATAAATTCCCGGGAATGCTACCCCATTGAGCGATTTGATATATATTTATGAGAAAAAGCTATGCATAGACTCATGGGATGCGCGTCGGGGGACAGTCCAAGGGTTTAACAAACCGGACTTGTCAGGTTGGCTTGATAACCGACAGATGAGACCCATAAGCCATAGGGCAGGCATTCATCATATGCATCTATGTGACATTGTTTGGGAGTGCATATTGTAATTGGTTTGCCTATGTGTATAATGATGTCTAATTGCTAATTGCTCTACTTGATGTAATTGCTTGATTGTGCTTGAACATTCCTACTTGTTTTTGTGACTGAAAATTGGTTGGATTGGCTGTTGTCTGAATTGTTTAGGCCTAGGACCATGATTGGTTATGAAATGTGTCGAAGACCATGCTTGGTGTGTGTTTTTGGTTCAGAAAAGTAGGAAAAACTAAACTGGTTTAACAAAGACTTAATAAAACTATGCTTGGAACAGTTTGGTCATTCCTGCTGTCTAAGAAAAACTTTCAAGAAGGCTTTTGGATTTCTGAGAAATTAACAGCTTTCCCTTTTAGAAAGGATTTCGGATTTTGAATATTAAATCTTTGGCTTTTGAAAAGAAGCATAAGGCGGTTATTAGTCACTGTACTTTAATAATAGTTTTATTTTCATATCTTATTCGAGCAATTTTGTAACCCTATAGTGAGAACCCTTTCGAGGACGATGTTGTCACTCCCCTACAGGTCTTTTCTTTTCTGGTTATAGACGACGAAGTTCGGAAGAGCTTAGTTAATTCTTTTCTGTTTAAATGCTATGTTGCGTTGTATTAGTTACTTTTTCCCCTCGCTTTTATCCTTACAAGTTTTTATAAGAGGGATAGAAATTTGGATTATGTAATGTTTGTAAAATTAATTTTATGTATATGTGTATATGTATCCTTTGTAAGTGTTAATATTCGTATGAATGTATGTTACTTATTAAAAAATTCCAGTCATACAGTTTAAGTTTTAAACAGGCTCATATCTTAGTATTAAATATTGTAAAAGTCGTCGTAATTCCTTAGCTATCAGAGTGGCGCAGCCGGAAGCGTGACATTCTGATAGTGAGGTTACACTTCGTGCTTTTTAAAATTAATAGGTCTATGACAATGATAGGATGAGGCTAGCAATCGACTTAGTGAGCAAGAAATTCAATATGAAGAAGTCAGGAATTATGGATAAGGCACATGTATATATGAAAGATATACTACAAAAACAGTCATGACTACAAAAAGATTGAAGAATTATTTTTTTAAATTCATCGCACTTTATATTTGTTGAGACCGTCATATTTTGTTAGGAATTTTTTAGTTTAAGTTGTTCTTTTATTAGTATGCTATCCTCGAAATACATTTCTAATAAACTTGGTGGAGTTAGTTTATACGATATTTTGTCATCTAATCGAATCTACTGTTGAGTTATTTTAAAAGACATATAAAAAAGTTACTTAACTCACATAATAATAACAATCGCCGTAATAATATAATCTGTCATGAACAAAGAATGACACACAATCCTTACACAAAACATTATAACTAAAACATTATACGCATGATTTTACAAAATTAGATGATAAGTAATACACATAAATTAAAAGTTTGATTAGCATATTTTTACAAAAAAATAATTGTTTTTCTCATTTCATCCATTTATTAAGTATAGTTCTAACATAATTATTTATATAGTAAACTAAATAAAAGGCATAATTCTGGTATTTTGTTATAAAATTAAATGACAGGCTTGAAGAAAATAGGGAGGGAGTTATGATAGTAGTGCAGTGTGATTTGAGATAACTAGTTATTATTTGGTGAAAAAGAGTTGAAATAGGAAAAACAGAAATACCAAAGCCAAGAGAACAAAAACACATATAAGGGTGCTAATGTTAATGATAGGTATAGAAAGCGAGTAAATCCTCATTTTGGATTTTGAAGTTCAAAATTCACGGAATGGATCCTCAAGATCCAAGTCTGGGTACAAAATTAGTCCCTCGACCATTTCCAGCGATGACTCAGCTAACAGAATGCTAAAGTTGCAAAATGTTGCAATTCTTGACACTCCAACGATTAAGTGACATTGCCACAATTGAATAAGGACTCCATCTGGTCTTTGAAACTCTTACTTTTTCTTCCCGATTCGTGCGATCCTTCTTTCTTATTCAGTATTGTTGTCATCTCCTGTTGCTCCAACAACGGCACCGATGTCTTTGTTCTCGTCTTCTTTGGTGTTGGCGTTGGTGTCACTTATACTGTTGTTTGTTGGGGTGTCCAGGAACTGATGTTGTCATCTCAGGTGCAATGATGGGAATGCTTAGATTGAATTCGAGGCTTTCATAGCCACATTATTTCCATGTCATGGTCAATTCGACATGTTCAATTTTAATTCAAATAAAAAAAGGTATTTTTTTGTTTGTTTATCAAATTATATAGCTGGAAAGAAAAAAGGATTAAGATCTATATTGTTGATAGCCAACAACCATACTGTCTCATCACACTAGACCCTTTCTGTTCAGTTCCTTTTAAGGTTACAACTTTCATGTGATATCAAGTGACTGCGGCAGTAATTAAAATAATCTTCCAAAGTAGAAGATATTAGAATCATTTACAATCTACTAAAATATGAAGGTTAGATAGTCTACAGCACAGTATTCCCGCCAAAAGAGTTAGTGCAGTAGTAACTCTCATTACAACATGTGGACTCCACAAAAAATTATTATCAAGATGATTATTATTGTATTATCTATTTATCTATCTATTTAGGTGTTTGCTTTGGTACGACTATAAATTTATACGTACCGATACGTAAAAAATGTGGTCAAATAACATGACATGTGGATTTTATTTTCCATGTCAACATTTAATTTTCTTTTAAAAAATATATATCATATCATTACTTTTACTAAAATACCCTTATAATTTAATAAAAATATAAAATATTTTTATTTAATTTTAAATAAAGACTTAAACATTCTTATTTTATTCGATTAGACAAAAATACTCTTTCAAATCAATCAAATTTTAAAATTCAATTAATTCTAATTTTAAATTTTCAAATAATTTAAACAAAAAAACAAAAACATATCTGAGAAACAAAAAAAAAATCAAAAGACTATTCTTTCATTTGGGTTTCAAAACCCCTCTCTTCGATCACCGTTTCTGCAGGTTTTCTAGTGTTCTTGATCTTCTCAAGGTTTTCTAGTACTCTTCTCTCCTCTTCCTACTCTCTCTCTCTCTCTCTCTCTCTCTCTCTCTCTCATCTGTCTCACTGTGGCGTCGCACTCAAGCTCTCTCCCTTTCTCCTCTCTTGTCTCGTAATCAAGGTCGTTGTCACTCTTCTCGTCTCTGGGACTGGTCGTTGATGTTTCTCTTAGTCTCGTCATTGTCTTGCACTTAGTTGCGCGCCTTCGTTGCGCTTGTTGTCACTAGCGGCAGAAGCAGCAGGTCCTGGGGCTCGTCGTCTTCTTGCTTCGAGACTCGCCATCAGCTTCCTTCGCACAAGCAGAAGATGCTTCCCAATTTGGTGAGTTCCAACAAATTTTCCTGTTCTTTTCATCTGTAATCGAGATCTTCAGTGTTTTTCATATGACTCGGGATTATAACCTAATGGGTGGGCACAACAATTGGCAGACTATGATACTATGGTAGAGATTAGACTGACAATGCAGCCACTTTAGCGCCTAAGTGGGGTTTCTTGTCAAAAATCAAAATTTCTAATTGCACACACACATATTTGGTAACGAAATCCATCAATCAAAATAAAATTAAACTAATAATTAATAAAAATTATAAAATTCTAATCACTACAAATATCTTCAGACTCTTTTTTCTCTTTTGTGGAGTTTTACCAATTCTCAATGGAGGTAAATTCTGCAACTATTCATTTATTTTGTTGAATTTTGATCAAAATTTGTGTTTTCTTCTTATTTTTAATTTGTTTCAAAGATTAATCATTTATTATACTGTGTTCATTCCAATTGCATCTTTACATAATTCCTTTACTCTGAGCTGTTGTTTTTTGTTCTATTTAACATATTTTTCGGGTATTGTTATCATTTTCATATTCTAGCATATATTTCGTACATGTATAGAAAGATTAACAGATGTTCCAGGGATAATTCTGAATTTATTTCTTAAGGAGAAAACTGATCAAATTTGTATTCGAGTGGCTAGTCTTAGGTAAATTGTTGGTTAAGGTCTAAGCGACTTTGAGAAGGTTGAGGAAGGTAGAAGATTGACTGTAGATAGATGGAGGAAGGTTTGCGTGTTCCATGTTGTGTTCTACAATATGATTATTGAATGTGTTGCTGAAATTTATAGCTGAAAATATCACTGAACTAGGTTTTTTGTTGCTGAAAATCATCACTAACATGAATTTGTTACTGATTATCATCATCGGACCTTGAATTTGTTGCTGTCTTGCTCAAATAATTACTTAGCTAAATATTTTTATAGTTGAAAAGTATCACTGAGTTTATTTTGTTAGTGATTGAATTTTAAATTTATTGCTGTCCTACTAAATAATTTTTTTGTGGCAATTCATTGCTTTCATAATAATAACATTCTTATGCACTAATAACATTATTCACAGTTCTATCTTGACAACAAAGTTATATATGTTAATTTAGGTTCCTGGCATTATGACGTTTCACCTTTCATCCTTGGAAAACTCACTAATAATTCCACCTAACTTTCAAGTTTCTGCAGTCTTTTCTCACTTTAATAGACCTCATTAATCATCTATTTCTGATACTCAAGGTGCAAATGGTTTCACCCCAACCAATAATTGTTACAGGTAACTCCTTTGTTTATGCCTTAGTGATTTTTGCAACCATTGTAGGCCTTATTGGTTTTTGTTTTTTTTTTCTCAGTATCTTTTGTTTTAAAGATAATGTTTTCATTTTTGTCTCTGCTTGTCTTTTTTCTTAGGGATGCCAAATGGAGTTGTAGCATTTGTTTAGATCTCAACAAGAAAAGATTCAATTCTGACATTGGTGTGCTTGGCCAAGCAAATTTCCCATTGTTTGTGACTCATCGTGGTGTTCATCCACCAGCACCACCTATGCATTTGTTTCAAGGTGTTCTTTCCAAGGGCACTATGCTCCCTTGCAACCAAGTCATTGAAGTAAGTTGCGAGAAATTTCAGAACGTCAATATTCTTAACTCTTTGGTTCTGTTTAGTAACTGTATCAATCTTTTCGAGGAATGAAGCAAATAATTAAACAAATGCTCCTCTCATTAGGTAAAATTTGTACATTTTCTATCTATCAAAAGGTTTAGAATGATGAAGGACAATTTTTCTTGATTATAGTTTACATATATAACTTTATAGGATAGAACTGAGGACTCAAACCATCATTTATGATCAAATGAATCGGCTGATAAGCCTTTCTATAACTTCTTAGAAGTTAAGGATCCAGAGTGGGGAAGGATGCACCTGGGTCACAGGTGATGCGAAACAAGACTCTGCGGCGTTGATCTTAGCTTGAACCTTTGATTCTAGCATGAAACTATGAAGCAGTAACAATGGCTATGAGGAATATGCATTTGTAATGGTTTTCTGCTTGAAATCTAACAATGTTAACAAGCTAAGAAAAAGTGAATAGTTTCCTAGTCTTGGTTTAGGCCAAGGTAACTCGGAATTAAAGAAAGAAAGGACTTGTTACATTGGAGACTATGCCCCTAGATTCAACAAAACTGGAAATCAAAGATAAGAGGAAACTTTGCATGGGGATGTCATTTGACTTATCTTAATTTCGAAATATCAATTTACCGTTATTATTTGTTATTTTCATGTTTTAATGCAATACATATTCCTTCTTCCTTTTGTATCCTGCACACAATGTGTAGCAAATTTAACAATGATATATGTATATTATAAAATTAATTATTATTAACTAAACATATTTTAGTAAATAAATTCCTAATTTTATATTTTACTTGAGTCTCTGAGGTCATGTGGAGATAATTGGAATATATCGTGTTGCTAGTTTCGTAGCGCAGTACATGATGATGGTTGCAACTTGGATGTAATAATTTAAGGAATTTTAACTATTCAGTTTTACGAGTAATGGCACTGTTACTTGGTTAAGTACAAACCCTAAATGGTTTTTAAGTTCCCATCTAATGATTATTATTAGAGAAAAGGATAAATAGGTCCTTGACCTTTTATCCCGTGGACATTTTCGTCCCTGACCATTGAAAAATACTTTTAAGTCCCTGACCTTCACAAAACTTGGACGGATCAGTCCTTGACGGAGGCATTTGGACGGATTAGTCCCTGACAGAGGCATTTGGACGGAGGGACTGATCCGTCCAAGTTTTGTGAAGGTCAGGGACTTAAAAGTAATTTTCAATGGTCAGGGACAAAAATGTCCGTGGGACAAAAGGTCAGTGACCTATTTGTCCTTTTCTCTTATTATTAATAACAAAATAGAAGAGAGGAGAAAATGATTGCTTCTTGACGGTGAAAAAGACCTAATAATTTCCCCAGGCAAACACGTTACACTAACTCAAAAAAACTTGAAAACCCCTCCTCTAAAGTTGGACACTTGTACCTCACAAACAAAAGAAAATCACTAAACATAGTTGCATCACTAAGCATTACTATATATCCATATTATTTATTATTATATTCTGTGTTAATAGAATCCGGTGCCTAGATACTTCATTTCTGTTTCCAGCACTTAAAATTTATGTGTATGCACGCACATAATTGCGATGTTCATCTCAACTAGGAAAAATTGTCCGAAGCATGCATGTATGTGAATTTCACACAAGTTTATTTGAAATCAGTACAAATAATACTTCTTCAAAAATGAAAAAATATATATTTTTCCTTGCAATAGAAACAAAAGATAAGTTTAATCAGCTTCCTTTGCATCCCCATGAAGGCTAATCATCAAAAGTAAAGATAAAATCAAATCCATCGGGAGTGATGATATATACCAGGAGACTCTTTACATTTTTCACTTCAAATTTGTTCTCAGTGAAAACGTGATCATCACCCAAATTCTTAAGAGTTTCTTTCACTTCATCAACCCTAACCCTGTAGTAGACAGATTTAAAATGTAAGAATATATTTAAAAAGGAGCAAGCAAGTGTTCAGTGTTAACTTTAAAAAAGAAAACATATAATATGGTCCAAGTAAATTAACCCGCATAAACTAGGAAAATGACATGGCCATAACTATGACATCTTAGAAGCACATTTGTTAAAAGTGTGTGACATATTAAATCAACCTTTGCAGCACACATACACCCATAGCATGAATCATCTAGAGAATATAAGTAACGGGCTTTCCTTTGCTTGCCTCTTTCGATAAGAATGACTAACTGATAGTTATAGAAAATAAACTTATCACACCAAAATCACATAGGAAAAATAAACATAGCATTTAATAAAGATAGTATTATCTCTTAAGCCAAGTGATAAAAAAAGGTAGAAAATACTTAAGACAAGTGATAGCCATAGCAACAAATATAAAAGCAAGTCAACACACGATTTTATAATTGATTTCACAATTGCTCTATGCTCTCCAAATAAACAAGCTTCCTAATGTTTTTGACTATTTACTTACATAAGCATGTTTATATAAAACTGAAAAAAAATATTCTAACTATTCAAAACCCCTTTAAATAAAAATCCTACAAAATATGTGGTTATATTTACCTTTTCAGTAATCATAAAGGTGATCATTCTGGTTGTCCAAATCACTGAACTTGGTAGCCCCGACAGTTCTGATAAGAGAAGGCCCGGTGCGCGAAATTAGAACTCGCACAACTTTACCAGCAAGTGCACCGGATCATCCAAGTAATACCTCAGATGAGTGAGGATCGATCCCACAAGGATTGTCGAACTAAGCAAGCAATAGTTATCCTGTTGGACTTAGTCAGGCAAACAGTAAAAAGTGGTTGTAGGGTTAAAATTCATAAACAATCAAATAAAAAATGCAATTAAAAGATTGATGTAAAACAATGATGAGAAAACAGTTAAGGTCTTGGAGATGTTTACTTTTCTGAATTAAAATGTCTTACCAACTATTTTAACAATAAGTGATTCATTCTATGGTAAACCATAAGTGATTAAAACCTAATCTCTTAGCGATTTAATATCCTCTAATCTTACTAAAATGCCATAGACAAGGTCAGTTAATTCAGATCAGAGGGTAAAGTTCAGAAAACTAGTTTAGCGCCACAAAACCTCAATTATCCAAAGCTAATAGGATTTTATGTCACTTATCTGATTAGTTCAGATAATTCACAGTTTAGGAGGAGTGTTTTCAGGCTGATGTAGAATAAGGGTCATACTCTCGTTCCACCTAGATTCATAAGATTAAGAACAAAAACAACACCTTATAATTGAATAAAAAATTAATTAAAATAGAAAAGTAATAATATTAATCCATGGAAATAAACAGAGCTCCTAACCTTAACCAGGAGGTTTAGTTGCTAATAACTTTACAGAAAAAAATAGGTTTCTAAAAATATGCGGAAGGGAAGATATCCTAAACCTAATGGATCTTCTCCTATAAATACTAATCTAATAATTAATGCTAAATCTAACAGATATTATTTTAAAATAAAAATTACAAAGATAAGATAAGATAAGCCTAAGGAATCCGAAGTCCACTTTGGAGGCCCAATAGGTGAATGGCTCGGACAGCAAGCTGGCATTCAACGGTAGGATTAGGCGTTGAAGGCCCAGAGAGGAGTTGCGCTTCTGACTTCTTACCCCCTTGCTGGCGTTGAACGCTAGGTTGGGGGTTCAGTGCCCAAGGGGGGTGCTGGCAGTTTTTTGTTTCTTACTCCAGACTTCTCCAAACTGCTCCGAATTTCACCTAAAATCATAAAAACACAAGAAAAACTCAAAGTAGCATCCAAAGATGAATTTTGTACTAAAATATAATAAAACTTAATAAAATCAAACTAAAAACCATATAAAAACTACTAGAAAAAGGGTATAAGATGCTCACACATCACAATACCAAACCTAAACTGTTGCTTGTCCTCAAGCAACCAAAACAAAATAGGACCGAGGAAGAGAAAACACATAAGATTAGAGTTATCATTCATGCTCAGATCTAATTACTTGAATGGAGCTATTAATACTCTATTTCTGAATAGTTTTGGCATCTCACTATCCCTTGAAGTTCAGAAATATTAGTGTCCTTCATAGTTAGAACTCGGATGTTATTATTGATTCTCTCATTTATGTTCTTATTGATTCTTGAACACAACTTTTATTTTCTTTTTGGTGCTTTGCACCTTTGAGCCTAGCCGTGACTCTAAGTGTTTTGTCTTCAAGTTTAGCTTGATTCATAAACACCACATGCACTTAACTGGGGGAACCCTTTGCATTCGACTTTTACTTTGCTTTAATTCCAGACAGTGGTGCTTAGAGCCTTAGGCATACTCTTTAGTAGCATTGGGTCATGACTTTAAATGCTCAGTCTCACGGATTACTTGACACTTTCACACCACAAGCATATAGTTAGGGAAAACTACTCTTTTAAGCTTTTAAATCAATTTTGACCCTCCTAACTATTGATTCTCAAAGCCTTGGACCTTTTTCTTTTGATTTTTCTTTTTTTTGTTATTTCTTTTGGCTCTAAGAATCAATCTTTTTATTATTTTAGAGAATCAATAATACTTTTCTAAATTCCTGTTCCTTAAGAACCAATATCCTCAACCTCAATATCAAATATGCATAGTTAATTCATACATTCAGAAAGAAGAGATAAGGCCACCATATCAAAGTAAATAGAATAACTCATAATATATCTCAAGATCTTATGCATCTTACTACTTCTTTATCAATAGATTTTTCTGTTAAGCTTGATGTGGAATACATATGGCATCTTTAAAAAAAAATGAAAAATAAACTAATACTATAAAGCAAAGAAATCCTAAGAGTGATCATGCAATTAGAATAGGAAGTAGATAACAAAATAGGATACAAGGAAAACAGAGATAAAATAAATATAGGGAGAATGAAACTAGACCACCTCAGTGATGGCGGCCACTGCTCCCTCTAGGGAATCCTCTAGAGTGTTTAAGCTCCTCAATGTCATGCCCCTACCTCCTTTACTCCTCCATCAATCTCCTTTGATCTTCCATCATCCGATGAAGGATAGCAGACTAATCCTGATGCTCCAGCCTCAGTTGATTAACTGATGAGGTCAGCTCCTCTAAAGATGTGGTCAACTGATCCCAATAGTCACAGAGAGGGAAGTACATCCCTTGAGGCATTTTCCGAATATCCTGTGGAGGTGGCAGAATGGGCTTTTGCTGCGGTCCGTGCACAAGCTCCCTGGCGTGCTCCATACCCTTTCTTGTGATGGGTCTCTCCTTGTCAATCAGGGTATCTTCCTCTATGTGAGCTCCAGCTGCTGCACATAAGCGGTGAATGAGATGAGAAAATTCCAGCCTTGCTTGAGTGAAGGGCTTGTTGGCTACTCTGTAAATCTCTTGAGGGATCACCTCATGTACCTCCACTTCGATGCCGAGCATAATGCGGTGGATCATCACTTCTCTCTCGACTGTAACCTTAGAGCGGTTACTCATAGGGATGATAGAACGTTAGATAAACTCCAACCATCCTCTAGCAACTGGCTTAAGGTTAAGCCTACCCAGTTGGTAAGGCTTACCTTGAGCGTCCCTCCTCCATTGAGCTCCAGGCATGCAGATATCAGCAAGAACTTGGTCCAGCCTTTGGTCAGTGTTGACCCTTCGAGTGTATGACTGAGGGTCATTTCGTGGCTCTGGAAACTGTAATGCCACCCTCACACTCTCAGGGCTAAAATCTATGATGTGCCCTCTGACCATGGTGCGCTAATTCTTCGGCTCTGGGTTCACGCTTGTATTGTAACCCAGGCATTGGCATAGAATTCCTGCACCATCAACACTCTAACTTCGGTCATAGGGTTGGCCATAATTTCCCAATCCCGTCTCAAAACTTGATATAGGATCTCCGAGTACTCATTGTCCTTCAGCTTGAAAGGTACCTCGGAAATCACCTTCTTCTTCCTCACCACGTCATAGAAATGGTCTTGATGGGTCTTGGTAAGGAATCTTGTGGTTTCCCATGGCTTGGAAGCGGAAGCAGGGCTTTCCCTTTTCTTTTTCTTGAGGACTCTCCGGTCTTTGGTGCCATAGAGGTAAGATGAAAAGCAAAAAGCTAAGCTTCCAATACCAAACTTAAAAGTTTTGCTCATCCCTGAGCAAATAGAAATAAAAGAAAAAGATAAGTGGAGAATATAGAAAAAAAGATAGAGGGGATAGGGATAGAGGCTTCGGCCTTTGGGGGGAGAAAATGGAAAAGGGAAGAAAGGGAATGTGTAGGTAGAAGAATGTGTAAGAGGGGGAGAGTAGTGAATGGTGTGATTAGAATGGATGAAGTGAGGCGTATTTATAGGAAGGGGTGGGGTTGGTTTGATCATAGGGAGGGTAAATTGGGAGGAAAATTGAATTTGAATTTGAATTTGAATGGGGTCGGTAGGAAGAGTAATTGATAGAATTGATGAGAGGGTATTAGGTAGAGTGGAAAGGTGGAGTGAGGGAATCAAGGGAATTAATGGGTGATAGGATAGATGAATGTGGATAAAAAAGTGGGTATAGGAGCAGAGAGAAGGGGTAAGAGTGAGTTAATGATGGGGTGGTTGGTGGTTGGGTTTTATCCATTGGCCAAAGAGTCAAATTTGAATGCGCTGCCCACCCCCTGAGCGTTCAGCGCCAGACTGGGCGTTGAACGCCAGAGGGGGACTCCCCCTTTTTTTTTCCAGGCGTTCAACGCCAAAGACGGGCATTGAACACCCTAGGGGGACCAAAAGTTGGTCCTGGACTGCTCCTGTATGGATGTTAAACACCCAACCTTCGATCCCTCTTCTGGCACTGAACGTCAGATCTGGCGTTCAACGCCAACAAGGGGCATCCTCCAGGGTGTTCTGTTTTCTTGGTATGCGTTCCTATTTCTGTTCTAAGTGCTACACATGATCACAAACGTTAGAAAAAAGAATAAAACTATGAAGATCAATAGAAAATAACTTAATATGAAATCAAACTCAAATAAACTAAAATAATAATAAAGAAAGTAAAAGCCAACTATAGGATACTTATGGTTGAGTTGCCTCCCAACAAGCGCTTCTTTACCGTCATTACCTTGACGGACAGCTCCTTTATGGAGTGTTCTGAGGGTTACCTGAAACTGAAGATCGATCTCGGAGGAGATCTGCTGTTGTGGCCAGAGCTGTCGTGTCCGACTTGCTGAGCCTTGAGATATTGCTGATCCTTGATCACCGGAGGGGGTGGTACCTGTAAGAGACTCCAATGCTTAAGTTAGCACGGGCTTTGAGCAGGTTTTTTGTGTAGAATCAGAGTATGAATTTTACCTGGGGGCTCCAGTGTATTTATAGTAGTGTTTGAGTGACCTCCCTTAAGATAAGTTTGTTATCTTATCTTATCTTTGGTGAGATCATCTATCTTGTGGCCAGCCGCCTTTGAGGTGAGCTGTGACCTTCGGTTCTGGGCCTGTTTAGGGACTCTAGTGATTTGGCTGAGTTCTTTAGAGAGAGGTCGGTGACGACCAACCTTTATAAGAGGTCGGTCGCTTTTGTCTTCGTCCAATCCGGATCATGTAGCTCGACCCATGGTATGAACATGGAGAACCTAGCCAGGAACTTCTTGGCGAGGTCATCAAAGCTTGCAATCGATCTTGGCGGCAAGATGTCAAACCACTTTATTGCAGTTTTGGTCAAGGTAGTCGGGAAGGCTTTACAACGAATTGCATCTGAGGCATCCGTGAGATACATCCGACTTCTGAAGTTGCTGAGATGATGACTGGGGTCGGATATACCATCGTAGGGAGTCATGTCAGGAGCTTTGAAGTGTTTTGGGACTTTAGTTTTCATGATTTATTTTGTGAATGGGTCTTGGTCCTTACGGGGGCTATCTTCGCGATTGGACCGAGTAGCTTTTGTTTTGAAGTCGGCCTCGGGTTTGAGGAGCTTATTTTCCAGCTTTCGACGCCTCCTGGTTTCTCTTCGGAGATCTCGCTCAGCCTCCCGCTACCGGTTGGCTTCTTGTTCTAGCTGTTTAAGGCGATTTTGTTGTTCACTGATGGCCTCCAAAATTTATGCATTTGGGGATTGTTTGTTGATGACAAAAAATTGAATTTCCACACAAACTCACAGGAAAGTATATCGGGTCGCATCAAGTAGTAAAACTCACGTGAGTGAGGTCGGTCCCATGAGGATTGATGGATCAAGCAACTTTAGTGTGGTGATTAGTTTAGTTAAGCTGACAGTGGTGAATTGAATGAAACAGAATGTAAATGGCAAGGAAGTTAAAGTATTGAATGTAAATGGCAGAATATTAAATTGCAGAAATGTAAATAGACAGAAACAGAAAGAAAAATTCATCAGGGATTGGAGGTATTCATAATCCACAATGAATCAAATGGGTCTCAACTTCTTTCTCAATCATATGAAATAGATCTATGGCGGATTAAAATTGATTGGATCCCAATTCCTTGGTAATCCAATCTCTCTAATCACAATCAATCTCACCAATTCCTTGATCCAATTGTCATAAGAAGAGGTTAAGCATTTTCTCTCATCCATAAGACACACAAACTCTTAAGACCTCAATTCCTCCCGAATGGTGTTGATCAAGAGAGCTGTGAGAAACAGAGCTTTAGTTCTAATTTCCATAATTCCCCTTCCGAGGCTCACATGAAAATTCACAGATTCAAACCCCCTTCTGGAGTGAATGAGTCTCAATCAAAACAGAATTTATTTCTTAGCTATCCAGATGAATTGAGAAGAAGAAGATGTTCACTTAATCATACGAATTAAAATAGAGCTCCTCCCCCTAATGAATTGGGGTTCAGTGGATCATAGCTCAAAGAACAGATGCAGAAAATGTAAATTGCATGAAAAGTAAACTCAGATCATAGCAAACTCGAATGTAAAATTGCAGAAGAACAGAATTGCATGAAAGTAAATCAAGCTCAAGAGAACAGAATATAAAGTTGGCAGAAAGGAAAGTTGCAGAAGAGAATTGCAGAAATTTGAAAATTGCATTGAAATAAAACTGAATTCAGTACAGAAATATAAAAGTGCAGAAAGGTAAAAGAGCTTTCTATTCTACTCCTACTCCTACTCCTACTACTACTACTACTCCTACTGTACTCCAGCGCCAGAACCTCTAACTAACCCCCAGACCCCTTTAATGAAATGAAACTGATGCCTTTATATAGGCTTGCCTAAATTACAAATTGAAATGAAATTCAAGACAAATTATAATTAAATGAAAATCCTATTCTAGATGCTCCTTGTAGTCTTCATTGAGTGGTCAGAGTGGGCTTTGCTTGCTCTAGTTCAAATGGGCTCAGAACGAAAATAATTGAGCAGAAATGCACTTCCAGGAGAGCGTAGTGTTCATTTGGAGAATAGAGCATTTTTACACCCATGCGTACGCGTCCCATACGCTTGCGCATCCTTTTGCGTTTTGGCCTATCCAGGCATACGCGTCACCTACGCGTGCGCGTCATTTTTTCATTTTGGCCCCTCCATGTGTATGTGTCACCTACGCGTACGCGTGACCTTCAAAATTTGAACTTGTGATGTGTACGCGTGCCATACGCGTGCGCGTCCATATCAGCACTCACTTTGAGAACGTAGTGCTCGTTTTGAGAACGATGTCCCACGCGTACGCGTCACCTACGCGTATGCGTGGCCCCTTCACAATTACCATTCCCCGCGTATGCATCAATCATGCGTACGCGTGGTCTTCTGAAATGCCACTTCCACGCGTACGCGTCATGCATGCGTACGCGTGGCCTTCCAAAGTTGTCACTTCGACGCGTGTACGTCAGGTACGCGTGTGCGTCGATACCAAATCTTCAATCCCAAATTCAAAACTTGCTCGAAAACGGTCACTTAGATAACATAACACTCTCTTTGCAATGAGCGCTGATTGTGAAAATAGAGCACGCTTCCTTGATTTAGTCAAGGGCCACACTTTTAAAAGCGTGGCCTAAGGCTCCAAAATGTGCCCAAACTCCAAAATGTACCCCCCAAAATTCATCTTTTCTCCTTTTGAGCTTATTTTGTGCTTTTTTTCTTCTTTTTCCACTTATTTCCTACAATGTTTATAAAATCAAAGGATCAAAGAAATATACTATTTAAGCACAAAAACATTCAATATTTAAGCATTAATCATCAATTTCTTGTATGAAAAATCATAGAAAACATGCACAAGATGACATGTCATCACAACACCAAACTTAAACCTTGCTTGTCCCCAAGCAAGAAAAGAATCATGCAGTCAGTTTTGACAAACCAAGGTTAGAAGAATAGCAAGTTGATGTTCATGGTTGGCTAGTTTTCTATGCATGCTACAATCACAACAGAAATGTAAATGATTGATGCTTCTATCTAGCTCATTTTATGAAATCTTCTCCTTATATTTCTTCCTTGAAGCAAGCTTTTCATTCTCTTATTAGCTTCTCCTTTTGGGTGCTTTGCCCCATGAGTTAATAACAAAGCTATGACTCTAAATGCTTTGTTTTCAAGTATTACCACTTGATACATAAGCACCACAATCATTTAATTAGAGGACTTCTTTAAGCTCATTTGTTTCTTTTCTTTACTCTCTAATCATTGATACTCAGAGCCTTGAGCTTTGAGGGAGTGATTTTGCACTGGAGCCTAGCCTTGACTCTAAGTGTTTTGTTTTCAAGCTTTTTGTCTGATACATAAACACTACAAGTACTTAACAATTGAATTGTCATTGGTACTCAGAGCCTTCAGCTTTCTCATTCTTTCCCTTTTGCTTTTCTTGCCTTATTTTGCACTTGCTTCTTTAAGGTTCTTATGATTTCAAAAATTTCATAAAATGTCTTAGATTAAAACTTCAATTAAATAAAATCTAATGCAATTGAGCAACAATTAATCATACTAGCCTTCCATTACTTGTATGCTCATGCTAAATTCTTCATTAATTCCTTGTTTGTTTATGATCATGATACTTAATTGCTTTAAACTCACAAAATTCAAGATGGTAGTCATAATGTCACAGCAACATGTTACAATTTAGCAATCAAACTATGCTTATTCACAACATACATGCATACAGAGAAGATAGAAGACAATCATGCAATTTACAATGCTGGAAATAAGTAGGAGAAAAAAGGAACATTACCACCTTGTAATTCATCTTCACTGTTGTTGTCCTTTTCCTCCTATTCTTCCCCTTCCTACACCAGTCTTAGAATACTTTCTTATCCTCAAGCAACAATTAAAACAGTGGTGATAGGGTCTAGAATTGACCATGAATGTCTTATACAATAAAATGTCAGCAGTGCATGTGTTTAAGCAAGCAAAATTAAAAATAACAATGAAGGCATAGAGAAATAGAGACATTGTGATTGAAAAAACAAGTGGGTGTGCATGATACATTGCATAAAAGATAAGTGGCACACCAAACTTAGTGTGACACTCTCACTTAGAATTGATGCAAGTATCCAATATAGATTGGAAATAAATTTTGTTGCATAGCAACACCAAACATAGAATGCAATTACATGTCAATTTATTAGAACTAAAACTAAACAAAGAAAACTGTTCTATGCTAATATCACAATCACCAAGCAAAGAATTTTCACGACTAAGGATTCTTGGTGAGGTATTAACAAAAACAGTTAAGGAGTAAAATAAAAGAAAGTATTAAAAACAATGAAATGACTAAAACAAAGAGAATAAGATGTCAAACCAACAGAAAGATAACACCGCAAAGGCATTATGATTATGCAGACAAGTGGTGTTGTTGGATTCATTGCATATAAAATTAAGTGGCACACCAAACTTAGAAACTTAGTATGACACTTTCAATTTAGAATTGATGCAATCATCCAGAAAGGTTGAAAACAGATTGTTGCAGGGCAACACCAAACTTAGAATGTAATCATATGTCAATTTTATTTGAAAATAAACAAAGCAAAGAGAGAAATTAAACAAAGCAGAGAAATGAAATGTTACCTAAGGTTGGGTTACCTCCCAACAAGCACTCTTTTAGTGTCATTAGCTTGACATATTATTCTCAACTTTCTTCTTTTTCTTCCAGTTTGTTAAGAGTAATGACCTTAAGGGAAGAGAAGAGTCAGTCATTGTCCCCTTTCTTGGTCTCTTCTCAGCAAGCTTTCTTTTGTTATTTGCTGGATTGAACTTGCTTGCTGGATCAGGGGTTGGATTGCTTGTAGTTGACCTTTTTTTCTTTATGGATATGATCAATTGTGGCTTGGTCACAATCCTCTTCTCGGTGCTCTTGTTGGTTGCCTTCACTTCTTTGATTTCAAGACTTGGTGGTTGTGTGATTGTTGGAGTGTTCTCTTCATCAAAAGCCTCTTGAATTGGTAGTTCCATGAGCCCTTCATCTATGTAGCTCTCTGCTTCAATTAAATATGGATTCCCTTGATTTCCTTCCTCCATTTCTTCTTCATGATTTTCCATTGAGTCCTGATGCGAGCGAAAATTAGCCAATTAAGAAATTAATACAGAAATAATGTTGCGAGTACAGTTCCTAATCGATGAAAATCTGCTTATCAATTTAGAAGGGTTGTCACAAATTTAGAATAAAAATACTGGGAGTAGGAATCCCAGATCGTCTCCCAATGAGTTGACAAAGGAGTGCTATTTTATTAGTCAGGAGTTTTCCGAGAAATTTTGAGAGTTGGAGAACAGGAAAGTAAATGGTTGTAAATTAAAGCAATGGAAATTAGCGAGAGAATTTATACAATCAAATAAAAGCCTTGACCGGGGGAAGATTAATTGAAAGTTCTATCCTTGTTGGATTTTCCCGAGTGGAAGAGTAAGAGGTTGTTGTTTTCACTTAGTTAACCCTTACTAAATAAAGGAAAGTCAAGTGATTGAGATAACTCTTATTCGCAAGTCCTAATCCTCTCCTTAAGGAAGGATTAGCATTAGTAAATAGAGAGTTAGTCAATAACTTCCAATTGAACTAATCACTTGAGTATTCCAACTCAAGGGTCTCCTTTTAATCAACCCCCAAGTTAAGTTGAGAGTCTACTCCATTGACATGAATACAACGTTCACAGAAATATAAGAAGAAGACATGATAAATTAAATAAAATAGGAACTGAAAATTAATTAAAGGTAAAAGTAATTCTTTGCACTAATAAATCCCAAAATGCAACATCTTTATCTGAACAGGGTTAATAAGTAATCAAAAGAGTAAAGGAATAAGAAAACAAACTAGAATAATGGTGATTTCAATGGAGGTAGTATCTCTTCTCAATATCCAAAGCAAAAGCATAAAAAGTATAAAAACTATGAATGTGAAGAAAACCTAGAGGAGAGTGAATTCTCTCTCAGATTCCGATCTAAAACTAAAACTATGCTAATGAGAATGTGTGTTGAGTCTCTGCTCTGCCCCTGGCTCTAGTCTGTGTTTCTGGGCCAAAAACTGGGTCCAAACTTGGCCCAAAATTGCCCCCAGCATTTTTTGCGATTTTTGCAGGTAGCGCATGCCATGCGTACGCGTCAGTCACGCGCACGCGTCGCTGGTCATCTTCGCGGGTCACGCGTACGTGTCAGGCACGCTGATAAACTCCAATTTTGTGGTTTATCTTGTGCTTATTTGGGGAGATTTTATCACCTTTTCTCACATTTATTCAATGAAATAGCATGGTTTTGTAATTCTTCCTTGATTTGTGCTTAAATGTGAAAACATGCTTTTTAGGCCTTAAAATAGCTAAATTCAATTCACTTTAATTCCATTTGATGCCTTGATATGTTTGTTGAGTGATTTCAGGTTCATAAGGCAAGTATTGGATGGAAGAAGTGAGGAGAAAAGCATGCAAAGTGGGAGAACTCATGAAGAAATGAAGGAATCGTAAAGCTATCAAGCCTGACCTCTTCGCACTCAATTGACCATAACTTCAGCTACAGAGGTCCAAACGAGGCGGTTCCAATTGCGTTGGAAATCAAACATCCAGGGCTTCGAAATAATATAAAATTTTCCATATGTTCTTCGTGTATAGGGGCGCGCACGCACCATGTACGTGTGCACGCCAATGCTGCTCGTGGCCCACTAAAGTGTAATCCCCCCCAGCGATTTCTGAAGCATTTTGGGCCCAACACAACTCATTTTTAATGCTATTTCATGCAAAATTCAAGCTTGGGCAAGGGGGAGCAATTGTTTGGTAGTATAGTATCATGTAGGTTAGTTTCTAGAGAGAGAAGCTCCCTCTTCTCTCTAGAATTAGGTTAGGTTAATTTCTCTTAGATCTAGGTTTAATTACATGTTTTCATCTTGTTTCTTTTATGATTTCTTGTTCTTACTACTTGATTCTCTTAGTTTTCATATTAATTTCTCTTTTATGTTCATGGATGCTCTTGTTGGATTTGATTTACATTTAATGAAATTTAATGTTTGATGTTCTTTTATTGTTAATTTGAGTTGTTGATCTTTCTCCTTACAATTTGTAGTTGATAGATTTTACTATTTCTTGTCATTTATTATGCTTTCCTTTTATGCCTTCCAAGTGTTTGATAAAATGTTTGGTTGGATGTTAGAGTAGATTTTGAGCATTCTTGGCTTGGAAAGAGTAATTGGGCAATCTTGAGTCATTAATACCCAATTTAGATTGGTGATCTAGAGTTGTTAGTTAATATCATTTTCAATGACGCTAATCTTTTGCTAATCTGATTAGTAAGTTGATTAGGACTTTTGATTTGAGATTAAGTAGTCTTGTTTGACTTTCTCTCATGGAAGATAACTTACACCTTCTTCCAATGTTTGAGATGACGAAATGAAATAAATTCTTATTAATTATTGTGATATGATTGATTAGTCTTGTTTGACATTCTCCATATATGAAGATAACACGATACCTTCTTCCATTTGTTGGAGTTGACTAAATAAGATGAATTAATCATTGTATGACTAGGATAGAAAGCCTATGATCTCAAACCTTGCCATGAATGTCTCTCCTTATTACTTGCTTTCTTTAGTTATTTGCTTGATTTACTTTCCTTGTCATTTATTTTATTGTCCGCTTATCAAATCAAACCCCCTTGTTCTTTATAGCCAATAATTGACCACTTCATTGTAATTCCTTGTGAGACAACCCGAAGTTCAAATACTTCGGTTATAAATTTATTGGGGTTTGTACTTGTGAGAAAACCAAATTTTAATTTGATTGCGAGGATTGTTTGTTGGTTTGGAGCTATGCTCACAACGAAGTGATTCCTTACTTTAAGAAGAAAATCTAGACCGACGACGATCTTCGCCCATCAAATTAATGGTGCCATTGCCGGGGAGTTGCAATGGTGTTATATTATTGGCTATTGTGAATATTGTGAATATGTTTGCCTTTTGCTTATTTGCTAGTTTTTGTTAGCTTTAGGACTTTGTTGCTTATTTTTGCTAGCTTTGTTTTTATTTGCCATTACAAATTCCCATCACTTTGGCTATGAGTTTGGTTCAAATTATGTTGTAGGAAATAGAAGCTACAATAAGGATGTGCATCAAAGATGGAACAATCAAAGATGGGAGGAGCCTCAAGGGATTGATCAACCTTATTGGCAACAACCCTCTCTGGTTTCTTATGGGTATAATTCTAATCCTAATGCATATCAATCTAATGGATGTGGTGACCCTTATTGTGATTGTCAACAACCACCACCACATGCCTATGAACCACCCCCTCAACATGACTTTGAACCACTTTACTCACAAGCCCCTTACCACCAAACACCTCATTATGACCCTAATCCTTATCCACCATACCAACCACCTTATGAGCCATATGAACCATCATAGAACCACCACCATTCTAACACAATTACTCTCAAGAACCACCTCAATATATACCATCTTCATACCCTTACCAAGATGAACCAACTTCCAATTATGAAACTTCCTTCCCAAACAATGAACCTTCCTTTTTCACACCACCTCTTCCAAGGTTCAGAAGAGATCCTGCTAGAAATGCTTTCTCATGTTGGACCAAATTGGGGTTGGAAGGATATGGTGACTATAATTCTAACAACACTTGATTTGGGAATGCATGTGGTATAATCAGTGACCATACTTCATCTCTTCTCATGAGCAATTGACCAAGGAATTGGCTATTGATCAAGATTTGAGAGATTGAATTACAAGGAATTGTAATTTGATCACTTAAGATTGCCAAGGAGATCAATGAATGCATTGATTGAGGAAGAGATGAGAATGAACTTGATCCGGAGGATTTCAATATCTCTTGATCCCAATGTTCATTTTATTTTTAGTTCTTACATTTACTCTTCTTGCCATTTTACTTTTCTGCACTTTATTGCTTTCTTTACTTTTATGCCATTTACATTTCCTTGTTACTTATCACCCCAATATGATTCGTCTAACTAGAATAATCAATTAACCATTGATTGCTTAATCCGTTAATCTCTGTGGGATTCGACCTCACTCTTTTGTGAGTTATTACTTGACGACAATTCGGTATACTTGCCGAAGGAAAATTGTTGAGAGACAAGTTTTCCGTGTGCATCAAGTTTATGGCGCCGTTGCCGGGGATTGATTTTGAATCAACAATGATTAAATTGGAGGATAACTAGATTGAGCATTTTTAGTTTGTTCGATTTAATTTTTTGTTTGAGTAAT
Organism: Arachis ipaensis; assembly: GCF_059453495.1. Lineage (NCBI taxonomy): Eukaryota > Viridiplantae > Streptophyta > Magnoliopsida > Fabales > Fabaceae > Arachis > Arachis ipaensis. The sequence goes on from NC_142444.1 coordinate 51,617,896, forward strand.
TTACTTTCAGTTTTAGTTAATTTCTTCCCCCTCCCCCTACTTTTTCGTTTTTTTTAGTTATTTACAATTCAGTTCACTAACCCACTAACTGTTTGATATATTGCATCACTCACACTAACAGTAATTCTAACAGAAATACTTTCTGCATCTATTTTCCTTTCTTGTGCTTTGTTAGTTGTATGACAGGGAGAAGAAGTGGGGCTTCAACTTCCTTTGATTCAGAACCTGAGAGGACCTTCCTTAGATTAAGGAGAGAAGCAAGAGAAAAACGAGTAGTGGGTGCCGAGGAAGAAGAGGAATACTTTGAACCAAACATGGAAGAAAACATGGAAAACCATCATGAAGAAGAGGCTCACAACCATGGCAGAGAAGGTCGAGCAAATCATGCTGGGGAGGAGAGAAGAGTTTTAGGCTCTTGCATCAATCCAAACCCAGGAAACTGTGGAAGTAGCATTCAAAAGCCGACCATCCATGCCAATAATTTTGAACTAAAACCGCAGCTCATCACTCTTGTTCAGAACAACTGTTCGTTCGGAGGAGGAGTCCAAGAAGACCCCAATCAACATCTAACTACATTCCTGAGGATATGTGACACGGTGAAGTCTAATGGTGTTCATCCTGACGCCTATAGACTGCTCTTATTTCCATTCTCACTCAAGGATAAGGCAACCAAGTGGCTGGAGTCTTTTCCAAAGGAGAGTTTGACAACTTGGGAAGATGTGGTGAACAAATTTTTAGCCAGATTCTATCCTCCCCAAAGAATCAACAGGCTGAGAGCTAAGGTCCAAACTTTCAGGCAACAAGATGGTGAGACTCTATATGAAGCATGGGAGAGGTTTAAGGACCTGACAAGGAGGTGTCCACCAGATATGTTCAATGAATGGGTGCAGCTACACATTTTCTATGAAGGCCTTTCTTATGAATCAAAGAAAGCAGTAGACCACTCATTCGGGGGATCTTTGAACAAGAAGAAGACCATTGAAGAAGCCATAGATGTCATTGAGACTGTAGCAGAAAATGACTATTTCTATGCTTCTGAAAGAGGGAACACTAGAGGAGTGATGGAGCTAAACAATGTAGATGCTCTGCTGGCCCAAAATAAGCTCATTACCAAGTAGCTGGCTGACCTCACCAAGAAAATGGAGAAGAACCAAGTAGCAGCAATCACCACTTCATCAGCAACCCAAGAAGGAGTGAATGAAGAAGCAGAGGGTAGTCAGGAGCAAGCCAACTACATTGGGAATTTACCTAGGTAAAACCATGATCCATACTCCAAGACCTACAACCCTGGTTGGAGGAATCACCCAAACTTTGGGTGGGGGAATCAACAAGATCAAGGCCAAGATCAGAGACGTCACAACCCCAACAACAATGCAGCTCACCAACAATTCACACAGAGAACATATCAACACCACCATAACAACACCTCTCCACATCCATATCCAAACCAAAATAACACTCCTCATCCTTTCACTTCTAATCCTAATCACCCATCAATTGATGACAGACTCTCAAGGATTGAGAATCTACTTGAAGGCATAGGCAAAGAGATTCAAGACAACAAGGTGTTCAAGGAGGAAGTGCGAGCAAATTTTAAGAACCAGGGAGACACCATCAAGAGGTTGGAATCTCAAGTAGGGTATCTCTCTGAGCAGATTCCCAAACCTACAGATGGATTCCCAAGTGACACAGAGAAAAATCCGAGAGGAGAAACAAAGAAAGTAAGATGGGAAGATTGCAAGATGGTCACTATAAGTGATAAGGAGACTGAGGACAAGCCAAACAAGCCGTCAGAACAACCTGGAGATACCTCAGCAGAGGAGAAGGAAAAAGATCACCAAGAACCAAAAATCTCACAACAGGAGCTGCTGAGACTCTATGCACCCTTTCCTCAACTACTCAATGGTGCTGTGGAGAAGAGAATATACTCAAGATTTTTTGACTTGTTTGCATCTCTGCATGTAAACATACCGTTCATCAAGACCATCCAACAAATGCCTGCATACATCAAGTATATGAAGGAACTGCTTCCCAGGAAAAGCTCACTCAAGGGAGGCCAAACTATAGTGATGAACAAGGAGTGCAGCGCCCTCATTCAACCAGAGTTGCCTACAAAAAAAAAGGACCCAAGGAGTTTTCACATACCCTGTGCCATAGGAGAAACAATGTTTGATAGAGCACTCTGCGATTTGGGAGCAAGCATCAACTTAATGCCCTTGTCCCTTGTGAAGAGGTTGCAGATCAATGAGATAATGCCCATAGATGTAGTCATCAGGCTGGCTGACAAAACTCAAAAACAAGCAATAGGAGTGATGGAAAATGTGTTGGTAAAGGTTGGAAAATACTTCCTCCCAGCAGACTTTGTCATATTGGACATGGAAGAGAGTCACGCTCACCCAATCATATTGGGAAGACCATTCCTAGCTACAGCCAGAGCACTTATAGATGTGGAGCGAGGGGAGCTAATTTTGAGGATCCATGATGAACAGCTCGCCTTCACTATTTTCAAACACTCACAAGAAACAGATCAAGAGAACAAGGAACCAAGGAAGGATCACAGTGAGATTCTGAAGGAAGAGATGAGTACTGAAGAACAACAAGCTCATCCGGAGATTCCCTTGGTTGATGGACAAGGAAATAAGCAGCTGTCACAGCTCAAGGAAAAGCTGGAGGAACCTAAACCACCAGAGGCATGTGAAGACAACATCAAAATCCCTTTAGAAGAAGAAGCCACAAAGAGTAAGACAACATCACAAGCAACAAAGAAGAAGGTACCAAGGAGGTGGAGGAACAAAAAGATCCCTACAGAGAACTTCTCTCCAGGGGATAAAGTGATCTCAGCTTACTTCTCAGATATCCCCCCTGATCTCCCCACTGTGCCATCTCAGCTACCTAAGGTCTTCGCTATCAACAGAGTTCTCTCCTTGGAACATGTAGAGATCATTGATATAACTACTGGATATAAGTCTACTGCCAGAGGAGAAGACTTGAAGCACTATCGACCTCCCTGATGAAGGCGAAACGTCAAGCTAGTGACTCTAAAGAAGCGCTTCATGGGAGGCAACCCATGTTTTATATGCTTTTAGAAAATCGTTAATAAGTCAATTTTTATGAATTCCAACCCAAACTTGACTAACACTTGGTGAAATCCTTGTTATGCAGTATATAGTGAAGAACAAGTTTGGTGTTCAAAGCATGCCAAGAAAGCATGAATGTAACTCAGAGCATGCTAGTCTTGGAGCTTTGAACAAAGACTTTTTCATCACAATGCTCCAAACTAAGTTTGGTGTCACCTAAGGTGCCACGAATATGCATATAAGGATACACAGTGAGTTAGTTAGTTGATGTTCATGAATAAACAATCTAATTCTTTTTCTTTATTATTCTAGCCGTAAAGTTTAAATTTTTTTTTATGATATTGATTTTTTTTTATTCTATTTTTATAGGGAAAATGAAAGGAGCATTGGAGAGGATTGATTGGACAATTAAATGAAGAAGGTTCGGCCACTTCATGAAGAGGGATTACACACTTGTTCTCAAAAGGGAACGCATTGGAAAATGTTGCCATGCAACATAGAAAAGAATGGGACCCTTGAAGACCGAGCAATTTCCATCATAAAGTGATGATCCTTGTCCTTTCTCCATGCACAACCCCAACCGTCCATCAAACAACCACTCCATCAATCCACACCCTACATTCATTCACAACCTCCCTATATAAGTGACCCTTGCTCCGTACCCCACCTTCACACTCCACGCCCACTCTTCACACCTCTCCCTTTCGGAACCAAGCACTTCCTATCCCATTAAAAACATTCCCACTCACTCCCTTCATTACACTCAACCCTAAACAGCCAAAAGTCTCCACACCCTTACCACCTTCACACATTAACTCTCATTTATGGCATCTTCGAGCTCTAAAAGAAAGAAAGGAAAGGAACCTAGCAACACCCGTATGATGAAAAGAGATTTAGAAGCTTGCACCATGCATTGCAATACAGGTGGATGGTGGATAAGGAGATCATTTATGAGCTGGGGTTTCAAGTTAGGAAAACTGAGTGTCTCGAAATCACAAAGGAGGTAGAAAATAGAAGATGGGAGCTCCTCACTGATCCGGTCATTAAGGTGAATGCAAATCTTGTAAGAGAATTTTATGCAAATGCAGTCCGATATGATAAGGCAGATAATTCATATACAAGCTTTGTGAGAGGAAAGACTGTGGATTTCGGTCCCATGAGTGTCATGAGGGCATTAAAGCTACGGTCCATACCATTTGAAGAAGAGAGTTATCATTCAAGACTGGACAACAACCCCAATTATGACCAGATTGTGCAAGATATTTGTGTACCCGGAACTGACTGGGAAAGATATGCGGATAGGAGACCAAGGTTCATCAAGAGAGTAGACCTTACTCCGGAAGCAAAAGGGTGGTTCGAAATTGTAAGGAGGTCTATCCTCCCAGCAGGGAACAACTCGGAGGTGAATCTCAAGAGAGCCACAATGGTGCACTGTATACTCAAAGGAGGAGAGATCAAGGTTCATGAACTCATAGCCGCAGGCATTAGAAAGATGGCAGAGAAAAGCGACTCAAGAGGAAAGTTAGGTTACCCCAGCACTATTTACCGACTATGCAAGAAAGCTGAGGTGGTGTTTGAAGATAAGGACCCCGTGTGGATAAAAGAAGGCATTCCAATAACCGTTCGACGGATGCATGCTACCGCATCTCCCCTGCCTCAACGAAAGCAAAGGAAGAGGCCAGCCCCTCAAGTAGTAGAAGGACAAGTCTTAGAGGGGCAAGCACCAGCCACTTTGGATATGCACCAACTACAGGAAGCCATTGATGGCCTATCTCGACAATATTTGGAAAGCCAAAGAGCACAGAAAGAGCTTCAACTACAGATGATGGGGCAGCAAGAGGAATCACTCTAAAGATGGATGACTCAACAAGGGGAGTGGCAAAAGCAAATGATGGAGCAGCAACTGAGTCAAGGACAATAATGGAGTGAAACATTCCACAGGATAGAACAAAGGCAAAATGAACAACAAGAATCTATCCAGAAGCTAATCAACATCCAAGCACATCAAGGTGCACACATACATGAGATGCATCGAAGACAAATAGAACAGGCAGAACTATTGGACGAGCAAAGGGCATTCGCAGAAGGAGTTTACATGAGTGAGACTGGGCATCATATAAACACTCAAGCCAGGCTCGGATACTTAGTAGGACAGCTGCCTATATTGCATCCAGGAATCGCAAGGTATGAAGAAATGAGGGATGAATTAGCACGAGAAGAAAGACAAAGGGTGGAAGAGAGTCATGAATCAGTGAGGAAGGCACTTGAGGATTGGAAGCAAGCAAGATTGGCATGGGTGCGAGGAAATGCAAGAGGACACAAAGAGGACAAGCAAGGGGGAGAGCATGGGCAACCACATGAGTAAAAGGTGGTGGAGTTCCTTCTTTGGTCCATCTTTTTCTATGCTTTAAATAAGGAAGATCTTGTATGAGATAGAACATGCTTCCATGATAGTTTGAACCTTTTTCAATTCTGTCTTTTAAGCTTTTTGTTGAATAGGTCTATGCTTTCTAGTCTTTATGTCACTGCATCCTTACTTTGCTTACTTGTATGCTTACCCTTTTGAATCAAATAAAAAGAGAATGAGTGTTTTATAAAAGACCAGAGTGGAGTTCATACTATGGAGCAAGTTCCTGAGTTTGTGGTGTGGTCATAAGTTAGCTAAGTTGGTTCAACCACAAGGTGGGAAGACAACTATCTGTCATGAATACTATGCTTTGAACATACCCATGAGACTAGCTAAATAATAAGATCCTAATAAGAAAAAAGGGAAAGAACAATCAAAGTTGAAGAATAAAAGAAAAAAAAATAGCAAGAAAAGAGGCTAGGCACCAAGGGTTTGAGCCTTGAGGGATGTGTCTGTGGTGTTCCTGTACCAAGGATCTGCTTGGATTACTAAGCTCTCAGGGGTGCTTTATCACTTGGTAACCTGGGTTAACTAACCCGGGATTATCAACTGAAAGTCCACTATCAAGAGCAATCTTTGCTACAGAACATTTAGTAACCCAAAGAGGTGCTGGACACCAAGACCTCAAGGAAAGAAAATAAACAAACCATGTGCCTGTGGTGTGTATGTATGGGGGAGAGACTTGAGGAAGTAAGTCCTTAGGGGTACTTCAACACCTAGCACCTTGAACCAACTGGTTCGGGAGTGTTGGCTGAAAGCTTATTTTAAAGAGTTGCCCCCTTACAGAGCACTTAGCCTAAGAACACAAATAAGCCCTGAAATGACAACAAAAGGATCAATAAATAAAAGTCTCATGGGATGCAATCACAGTGAGTATTCTAGGATATGATAAAGGTCTGAAAGCCAGTGAAGGAATGAACCTAAGTTGCTATGCATGAAACCACCATAAAACCAGAAACATGACTTCCACAAGAATGACTCATTTCTCTTGGCATTCCATTCATCACTCTCTTGTTCCAGTACTTGCTTAGGGACAAGCAAGCTTTAAGTTTGGTGTTGTGATGCCAGGGCATTTTGGCCAGTTTCACTGACCTTTTCTTTACTATTTTTAGGGTAGTTTCATGCATTTTCTTAGAAAATAAGCTCTTTTTGGGTAGATATTCACTTACATCTTGATTCAAGCATACATTGTGCACTTTACATGATTTCATGAGGATTTTGCATGAATTTAATGACAAATTGGATTTTGCACTTCCCATGACTTGGATTAGAACTTTGATGCACTTTATTGCTTGATTTCAGGACAAAAGAAGCAAGGAAGAACCACGTTAGCAGCCACGTTAATCTAACTAACGTGACCTCTAACGTGGAATGGGAGCTAACTTGCAAAGTTAATGAGAAAAGTAATCGCCAATAACGCCCTCGAAGCCATCATAGCCCACGTTAAGAGTCACGTTAACTTAGTTAACGTGAACTCTAACGTGGAAGAAGACAATAAGGCCAACGTTAGTGACACTCCCCTTTGTCACTAACGTTGGACCAAGCTCATAATTGGCCACGTTAGTTGCCACGTTAACTTAGTTAACGTGGCTTCTAACGTTAAGAAGCAAAAGGGAAGCCAACGTTAGTGACATTCACCTTTGCCACTAACATTGGCCAAGCTTCCATAAGCCACGTTAACTCCCACGTTAAATTAGTTAATGTGGAAGCTAACGTGGAGAGAGCAATTGGTCGCCAACGTTAGTGACACTTACCTTAGTCACTAACGTTGGGGTGAACCACCAAGAGCCACCATGAGCAACGTTAACTCCCACGTTAACTTAGTTAACGTGGAAGCTAACGTGGATAAAGAGATGATGAGCCAACGTTAGTGACACTCACCTTTGTCACTAATGTTGGAGATGGCTAGCATGACTACGTTAGAAGCCACATTAAAGTTAACGTGGACTCTAACGTGAGAAATAGGGGCACATTGGAACGTTAGTGACAAAGGTAAGTGTCACTAACGTTCTCGAAGGATTGGCTTAAGAGCCACGTTAACTAAGTTAACGTGGACTCTAACATAGGGAAGGGGGAGGCTTAGCAACGTTATTGGGAAAGGTAAGTCCCAATAACGTGTGCGAAGGACCAAGAGGCAACGTTAGTAGTAACGTTTGTGCCACTAACATTGAGGTTAACGTGGCTCATACTTGGGTGAGCAACGTTAGTGAAAAAGGTGATTGTCACTAACGTTCTCGAACCCACACTTTCACTTAACGTTAACACCACTAACGTCCTGAGCTAAAAGTCCCTGCCTACTTCACACTTTCTCTCTACAAGGAAAGCTAAGCCCAATGATGAAGATAACTACTTCAAACTCAGGATCCAAAAGCCCATACCCAAGACTTGAAGAGCTAACTAGAAGATCAGAAGAGTAGTATATATAGGAGTAACTTTGAATTAGTTTAGAGAGCTGGAAACTTTAGGGAGCCTTTGGCCTAGAATTACTCTCTGTATTTTACTTTCTCTGCACTTCTAGTTTACTTTCAGCATGTATTCTCCATCATTGTTTTCATTTTCCAGAGCTATGAACAACTAAACCCCTTTCATTGGGTTAGGGAGCTCTGTTGTAATTTAATGGATCAATTTTAGTTTTCATTCTCCTTCTTCTATCTTTTCTCTTGATTTTACTAGAAAGCTTTCGATCTTCATCCAATTGGGTAGTTATCTTGGAAAAGAAGCTATTCATACTTGGATCTCTTCTGAACCTTGAAAGAGGAATGAAGGGATCATGCTAGAAATGCTTTCTCATGCTGGACCAAATTGGGTGTGGATGGATATGTGACTATAATCCTTCAAACACTTGATTTGGGAAATGCATGTGGTATAATCAGTTACCATACTTCATCTCTTCTCATGAGCAATTGACCAAGGAATTGGCTATTGATCAAGATTTGAGAGATTGAATTACAAGGAATTGTAATTCGATCACTTAAGATTGCCAAGGAGATCAATGAATGCATTGATTGAGGAAGAGATGAAAATGAACTTGATTCGGAGAATGCAACATCTCCTGAGCCCAATGAACTCCCCATTTCTCATCTTACCCATTCTCTTTAATTTCTGCCATTTACTTTTATGAGCAATTGCCCCATCCCCATTTAAGATTCTGCAATTTACTTTCCGCCATTTACATTCAGCTCTTTATTTCCAGCATTTACTATTTCCACTATTTATTTTCCCGCCATTTAATTTTCTGCTATTTCCAACTCAAATTCTCGTTTGCTCAACTAGAACATTCCTTTAATTAAAGTTGCTTGATCAATCAATCTCTGTGGGATTCGACCTCACTCTATTGTGAGTTTTTACTTGAGGACGAATTCGGTACACTTGCCGAAGGAAATTTGTTGCAAGACAAGTTTTCCGCGTATCAAGTTTATGAACTTGATACGCGGAAAACTTGTCTTGCAACAAATTTCCTTCGGCAAGTGTACCGAATTCGTCGTCAAGTAAAAACTCACAATAGAGTGAGGTCGAATCCCACAGAGATTGATTGATCAAGCAACTTTAATTAAAGGAATGTTCTAGTTGAGCGAACCAGAATTTGAGTTGGGAATTGCAGAAAATTAAATGGCGGGAAAGTAAATAGTGGAAACAGTAAATGCTGGAAATAAAGAGCTGAATGTAAATGGCGGAAAGTAAATTGCAGAATCTTAAATGGGGATGGGGCAATTTCTCATAAAAGTAAATGGCAGAAATCAAAGAGAATGGGTAAGATCAGAAATGGGGAGTTCATTGGGCTCAGGAGATGTTGTATTCTCTGGATCAAGTTCATTTTCATCTCTTCCTCAATCAATGCATTCATTGATCTCCTTGGCAATCTTAAGTGATCGAATTACAATTCCTTGTAATTCAATCTCTCAAATCTTGATCAGTAGCCAATTCCTTGGTCAATTGCTCATGAGAAGAGATGAAGTATGGTCACTGATTATACCACATGCATTTCCCAAATCAAGTGTTTGAAGGATTATAGTCACATATCCATCCACACCCAATTTGGTCCAGCATGAGAAAGCATTTCTAGCATGATCCCTTCATTCCTCTTTCAAGGTTCAGAAGAGATCCAAGTATGAATAGCTTCTTTTCCAAGATAACTCCCCAATTGGATGAAGATCGAAAGCTTTCTAGTAAAATCAAGAGAAAAGATAGAAGAAGGAGAATGAAAACTAAAATTGATCCATCAAATTAGAACAGAGCTCCCTAACCCAATGAAAGGGGTTTAGTTGTTCATAGCTCTGGAAAATGAAAACAAAGATGGAGAATACATGCTGAAAGTAAACTAGAAGTGCAGAGAAAGTAAAATACAGAGAGTAATTCTAGGCCAAAGGCTCCCTAAAGTTTCCAGCTCTCTAAACTAATTCAAAGTTACTCCTATATATACTACTCTTCTGATCTTCTAGTTGGCTCTTCAAGTCTTGGGTATGGGCTTTTGGATCCTGAGTTTGAAGCAGTTATCTTCATCATTGGGCTTAGCTTTGCTTGCAGAGAGAAAGTGTGAAGTAGGCAGGGACTTTTAGCTCAGGACGTTAGTGGTGTTAACGTTAAGTGAAAGTGTGGGTTCGAGAACGTTAGTGACAATCACCTTTTTCACTAATGTTGCTCACCCAAGTATGAGCCACGTTAACCTCAACGTTAGTGGCACAAATGTTACCACTAACGTTGCCTCTTGGTCCTTCGCACACGTTATTGGGACTTACCTTTCCCAATAACGTTGCTAAGCCTCCCCCTTCCCTATGTTAGAGTCCACGTTAACTAACTTAGTTAACGTGGATCTTAAGCCAATCCTTCGAGAACATTAGTGACACTTACCTTTGTCACTAACGTTCCAATGTGCCCCTATTTCTCACATTAGAGTCCACGTTAACTAAGTTAACGTGGCTTCTAACATAGTCATGCTAGCCATCTCCAACGTTAGTGACAAAGGTGAGTGTCACTAACGTTGGCTCATCATCTCTTTATCCACGTTAGCTTCCACGTTAACTAAGTTAACGTGGGAGTTAACGTTGCTCATGGTGGCTCTTGGTGGTTCACCCCAACGTTAGTGACAAAGGTAAGTGTCACTAACGTTGGCGACCAATTGCTCTCTCCACGTTAGCTTCCACGTTAACTAAGTTAACGTGGGAGTTAACGTGGCTTATGGAAGCTTGGCCAACGTTAGTGACAAAGGTGAATGTCACTAACGTTGGCTTCCCTTTTGCTTCTTAACGTTAGAAGCCACGTTAACTAAGTTAACGTGGCAACTAACGTGGCCAATTATGAGCTTGGTCTAACGTTAGTAACAAAGGGAAGTGTCACTAACGTTGGCCTTATTGTCTTCTTCCACGTTAGAGTTCACGTTAACTAAGTTAACGTGACTCTTAATGTGGGCTATGATGGCTTCGAGGGCGTTATTGGCGATTACTTTTCTCATTAACTTTGCAAGTTAGCTCCCATTCCACGTTAAGGTCACGTTAGTTTGATTAACGTGGCTGCTAACGTGGTTCTTCCTTGATTCTTTTGTCCTGAAATCAAGCAATAAAGTGCATCAAAGTTCTAATCCAAGTCATGGGAACTGCAAAATCCAATTTGTCATTAAATTCATGCAAAATCCTCATGAAATCATGTAAAGTACACAATGTATGCTTGAATCAAGATGTAAATGAATATCTACCCAAAAAGAGCTTATTTTCTAAGAAAATGCTTGAAACTACCCTAAAAACAGTAAAGAAAAGGTCAGTGAAACTGGCCAAAATGCCCTGGCATCAGTTTGTTGAGCCTATTTTGTAGTCTAATATGTTAAATAAGGTTTTATGGTGTTTGGGTAGCTGTTTGGAGGTTTGGAATGCTTGGATTGGTGCAAGAACATGGAAAAATTTTGAAAAACAGAGCACCAACCCACGCATGCGCGGACCTGGCGCGCACGCGCGCCTCAAGCATTTTCGACCATCCATGCGGGCACGCCATGTGCGTGGATGCGTGAATTGAAAAATCTCACCCCTCCATAAATTGACCCAAGAGTTGCGCCTACACTGCGCCAGCACCATGCCTGAAGCACAAACCACCCGCGCGTGCATGCACCTGGCGCGTATGCATCCTTGAAGCTAATTGCGCAATGTGCGCGTGCACCGATAGTGCCACCTGCCGTCCTGGTACATGTTCCAGAGAGTTATGCCCAGTTTGTGCCTATTCTATGCCTGCAAGCCACGCGTGCGCGCACCTGGCGCGTCCGCGTCCTTTGGTCAAACTGCGCATCGGCGCGTAAGCGTGCATGACGCGTCCGCGTCGCAAAAAATAATAATAATAAAAAAAATAATAATTTCTTTTCTTCCATTTTCTTTTATTGCATTTGCCTATTTCCATTCATTGCATTTTAATTTCATTTTTATAACTTGTTCTTATTTTCTTTTCTAAGTTTCTTATTTTAATATTGGTGTTGAATTCTTTTACTCAATTGATGAGAATTTCTTGGTTAATCTTGGTGCTTCTAGACTTGTTTGATATTGATGGGTAATGAAATTTCTAATTCAATGCTTAACCCTTGATGATCCTTGTATCCTTTGTGCATTGATATGAGCTCGCATGTCTTCCATGACCCACTCTTTCTAGTTGAACTTGATGCTTTTGAGTGCTCTTTATGCTTTGACCTTACTCTTGCATCAAGTATTAGTTGATATGTCCTTTACATATATTTCTCTCTCGCTTACATGCGTAGCTAACATGTAGTGAGAACCTTACTTTTATTTGGCATTAGCCCCCCCCCCAGGCCTATGTTCTATTTGCTTTGATATCTTTGTTATAGGCTTAATTTTCTTTCTTTTTCTTTCCTTTTAGGTTGGCCACCAAATGAAGGAAAGGAATGGAAAGGCTTCTAAATGGGGCAACAAACAAGTTCATCCGCACAACCTTTTGAAGGAGCTCATCAATTGTAGCAACCCGTCCACCTTGCTCTTCTTTGCATGCACCGAGGACGGTGCAAATTTCTAAGTATGGGGAGGTCGTCCGACTGACCTCCATGGGTAACAACTTCCTTTTTCAACACCAATTCTTGGTTTCCTTTGTTAGTTAGTTGTTGCATTGCATGATAGGTTGCATGTTAGTTAGAATTTGTATATATTTTTACCACTTCCTTTTTATGTTAGGACTACTTGGTTAGGGTGATGATTTCTTTTCCAAGAAACTGTTTTTAGGACACCCTACCAATTTGAAAAATTTTTTTTTCTTGTTGAACTTGCTTGAAGAATTTATTTTGGTACATGATTTTTGAGCTAAGAACACAAGCATGTGAGTTTTGAGCCCACTTGTGTGGTTACATCTTATAACCACTTATTTCCATTCTTGTGTGCATTATTCTCCTTCTATGATTATAATCTTTGATTTGTTTGATTCTTTATGTCCATTATTCCATGTATACATGCATTTATATGATTGAGGCCATCATTTCATTTAGCTAACTTACCTAAATAGCTTACCTTTTATCAACCATTGTTAGCCAATTTTAAGCCTAATTAATCCCTTTTGTTCTTAATGTTAGCACATCACTACCCATAAGCGAAAAATAATAAATGTTCTTAATTTGGATCTTTGATTAGCTTAGGCTAGTGAGGGTGTGTATCAATTGGGTATGGGAAACTTGGGACATTGGTTGAGGTAAAAGTATAATTTTTATTTTTATTTGAATTTTTTGGGAATTGGGTACATACTCATGTATTAAATATATAAAACCATATGCATTGATACGTTTGTATATACTTTTAAAAAAAATGATAAAGAAAAAGAACATATATATATAAAAGAGAAAAAGAAATAAAAGGGGACAAAAATGCCCCAAAGTAAAGTAATAATAACAATGCACATGGAATGTGAATTAAGGAGAATGCATGAGTATGTGAAAAAAAAGTGGGAATCATGGGTAGCTAGGCATTGTATTAGAATTATATAGGTTATTATACGTGTTAGGTGAGAGCTTAGGCTAATCAAAGATACAAATTTCAAGCTCACTTGACCATATGCATCCTTACCTTTACCCTAGCCCCATTACAACCTATGAATAAGTCCTCATGATGAATGTATGCATGCATTGAATAATTGTTGATTATTAGATGAAAAACAAATCATGGAAAGCATGATTAGAAGAGAATTGAGTGGATCAACCCTATACACTAGAGCGACTAGAGCGGATACACTTCCGGTGAGGGTTCGATGCTCAATTCCTTGTTCCCGGCTTTCATGAGCTTTTCTTCTTGCAAGTCTATTTGTGCTTCATTTTGATATTTGAATTGGTATGATTCATGAGTCATCATACTACTTAGCCCTACATGTACATATGTGTTCTTGGAGATTGACTTACTTTTAACCAAGTAGGTAGAGTCATATTGCATTTAGTTGCATTTATATAGATAGGTGCATATAGTTTATTTGCATTGAATAAATGTTCATACCCCTTTTCTTATCCTTCTTTATTCTTAGCATGAGGACATGCTTGGTTTAAGTGTTGAGAGATTTGATAAACCCTAATTTTGTGGTTTATCTTGTGCTTATTTTGGGGGATTTTATCACCTTTTTCCACATTTATTCAATGAAATAGCATGGTTTTGTAATTCTCCCTTGATTTGTGCTTAAATGTGAAAATATGCTTTTTAGGCCTTAAAATAGCTAAAGTCAATTCACTATAATTCCATTCGATGCCTTGATATGTTTGTTGAGTGATTTCAGGTTCATAAGGCAAGTATTGGATGGAAGAAGTGAGGAGAAAAGCATGCAAAGTGGGAGAAGTCATGAAGAAATGAAGGAACCGTAAAGCTGTCAAGCCTGACCTCTTCGCACTCAATCGACCATAACTTGAGCTATAGAGGTCCAAATGAGGCGGTTCTAGTTGCGTTGGAAAGCTAACATTTGGGGCTTCGAAATGATATAAAATTTGCCATATATTATATCGGGTATAGGGGCACGCACGCGCCATGTACGCGTGCGTGCCGATGCTGCTCGTGGCCCACTAAAGTGAAATCGCCCCCAGCGATTTCTGAAGCATTTTGGGCGCAACCCAACTCATTTCTAATGCTATTTCATGCAAAATTCAAGCTTAGGCAAGAGGGGAGCAATTGTTTGGTAGTATAGCATCATGTAGGTTAGTTTCTAGAGAGAAAAGCTCCTTCTTCTCTCTAGAATTAGGTTAGGTTAATTTCTCTTAGATCTAGGTTTAATTACATGTTTTCGTCTTGTTTCTTTTATAATTTCTTGTTCCTACTACTTGATTCTCTTAGTTTTCATGTTAATTTCTCTTTTATGTTCATGAATTCTCTTGTTGGATTTGATTTACATTTAATGAAATTTAATGTTTGATGTTCTTTTATTGTTAATTTGAGTTGTTGATCTTATCTCTTTACAATTTGTAGTTGATAGATTTTACTATTTCTTGTCATTTATTATGCTTTCCTTTTATGCCTTCCAAGTGTTTGATAAAATGTTTGGTTGGATGTTAGAGTAGATTTTGAGCATTCTTGGCTTGGAAAGAGTAATTGGGCAATCTTGAGTCATTAATACCCAATTTAGATTGGTGATCTAGAGTTGTTAGTTAATATCATTTTCAATGACGCTAATCTTTTGCTAATCCGATTAGTAAGTTTATTAGGACTTTTGATTTGAGATTAACTAGTCTTGTTTGACTTTCTCTCATGGAAGATAACTTACACCTTCTTCCAATGTTTGAGATGACGAAATGAGATAAATTCTTGTTAATTATTGTGATATGATTGATTAGTCTTGTTTGACATTCTCCCTATGTGAAGATAACATGATACCTTCTTCCGTTTGTTGGAGTTGACTAAATAAGATGAATTAATCATTGTATGACTAGGATAGAAAGCCTATTATCGCAAATCTTGCCATGAATGTCTCTCCTTATTACTTGCTTTCTTTAGTTATTTGCTTGATTTACTTTCCTTGTCATTGATGTGTATTTTCGGAAAACGAATTCCAAACACACAAATCTAACCGGCAAGTGCACCGGGTCGCATCAAGTAATAAAAACTCACGGGAGTGAGGTCGATCCCACAGGGATTGAAGGATTGAGCAATTTTAGTTTAGTGGTTGATTTAGTCAAGCGAATCAAGAGTTTATTTGAGTGGTTTGTATTCGACAGAAGCTAAATTGCATGAAATTAAAAAGGGAGAGGGACAATTGCAGTAAATTAAAGAGCAGAGAAGGTAAATGTGCTGAATCTTAAAGAACAAGAAATTAAATGGCAGAAACTTAGAACGCAAGAAATGTAAATTGCAGAATCTTAAAGTGTAAGAAATGTAAATGGCTTGAATTGTAAAGGGAATTGGGAATTGGATTTGCAGAAATTAAACAAGGAAAAGAAAAATTCAACAAACAGGAAAGTAGAAGATGACTTGAATTAAACAGGATCTAAAACGGAATTGAGAAAAAGCTTGGTGTAGCGATGAAATAAGAAAATTGAAATTCAAAGCTATGGATCTCAGGACTCAAGAGACTAGATAGCTGAGTCTAGATCTCACTGCCTTCCTAGATCCAACAAGAACGATGCAATCGGAAATGAAGAAAAGTAAGTTGCAGAATGAGTAGAAGAAGAAGCAATTAACAGAAAAGGAAATTCAATTAAGCAGAAAATTAAACAAGATCTCAAGGTGAGATTGAAACAGAAGTTCTTCAATTCTCCACCTAAGATCCGAAGCAAGAAAAGTAAAGAGTGCTGAGCAAGAACAAGGAAGAAGAGAGATCAATTCTCCTTCCCAATTCTCTAGAATTCTAAAGCAACAAATCAAAAATGTAAAGGTGAGCTCTCTGTAAGTGTTCTAAGAAAATGCCAAAGGAAAAGCTCTCTCAAAACTTAAATCCTAAGCTATTTATACACTTTCTTCAAATGGTCTTCAAGCCTTGAATTGGGCCTTTGTTCTTGATGGAATTGGGTTGATAAAGGCCTTGGTTAATTTCTCTTGGAGTTGGAGAAAGATCCATTGTGAACCGGGTTGAAAAACATAAAAGCTTGAGTAAAAGTTTGAGTAAAAGTTTGAGGTCAAAGTTTTACTCAAACTTTTCGCATCAGCTAAGCTTCCTTGCTACTACCAACGTTTGAGCCAAAGTTTGAGGTCAAACTTTTGCTCAAACGTTGGCCCCCTTGTAAATGTGTGTTGCGCCAACGTTTGAGCAAAAGTTTGACCTCAAACGTTGGCGCAAGCTTTTTCCTCCAGGGTGTGCAAGTGTGGCGCCAACGTTTGAGCAAAAGTTTGACCTCAAACGTTGGCGCAAGCTTTTTCCTCCAGGGTATTGATTTTGTGATGCCAACGTTTGCCAAAAAGTTTGAGGCAAACGTTGGCTCAAGCTTTTTTTCCTCTGGAGTGTTTTCAACTCTTTTAAAAGTTTGAGCTAAAGTTTGAGGTCAAACTTTGGCTCAAACTTTTTATTTTCTCTTGCTCCTAGCCCTTCCTTCTTTCTTCAACCTTCTTCAAAACTCTTTTCACCTATCATTAATCAACCAAACACATCAAAGCTTTGCTCAAAATCATGAGTTGTTATTCTTTCATAATATATGACAATTATAGCATAAAATCTCATGAAATTGCATTAATTCATACATGGTTGATTAAATCAAAGGAGACATGGAAATCTACCCAATTGGCTTGCTTATGGCTCAAGAAAGTGCATAAATCAATTGAAAACAAAAGAAAAAGACTAGTGAAACTAGGCTAAGATGACTTGTCATCAGTCATTTATTTTATTGTCCGCTTATCAAATCAAACCCCCCATTGTTCTTCATAGCCAATAATTGACCACTTCATTGCAATTCCTTGTGAGACGACCCGGAGTTCAAATACTTCGGTTATAAATTCATTGGGGTTTGTACTTGTGACAAAACCAAATTTTAATTTGATTGCTTGGATTGTTTGTTGGTTTGGAGCTATGCTCACAACGAAGTGATTCCTTACTTTAAGAAGAAAATCTAGACCGACAACGATCTTCGCCCATCACACGCGCATGCGTCGCCGTGCGAACTCCAATTCACGCGCACGTGTGAGCCATGCGTGCGCGTCGCTCCTCGCTGGTTGTCTCTTTTATTTCTTGTGCTCCTTCCATTTATGCAAGCTTCCTCTCCATCCTCTAAGCCATTCCTGCCTTATAAAGCCTGAAAACACTTAACACACAGATCCCGGCATCGAATGGTATAATGGGAATAAAAATACACAATTTAAAGGCTCAGGAAGCAAGTTTTCAATTATAGAACAAAACTAGGAAGGAATTATAAAATCATGCAATTTATATGAATAAGTGTGCAAGGACTTGATAAAACCACCCAATTGAGCACAAGATAAACCATAAAATAGTGGTTTATCAATCTCCCCACACTTAAACATTAGCATGTCCTTATGCTAAGCTCAAGAAGACAGAAAGAATGAATGGGGAAGGTAAGACTCATGAGATGCAACCTGTGAATGTAACTATATGCTAAGATGATTCTGTCTACTTGGTTAAAAGTAAATAAGCTTTCCACAACAAAAGTAAATCAGATTCCACTAATTCAAATCATACAATAAAAGACAAGTAAACTTGTAAGAAGATAGCTCATGAAAGTAGGGAACATAGAATCAGGCATTGAACCCTCACTGATAGTGTATATGCACTCAAATTGCTCAAGTGTCTAGGGTTAATTCATTCTACTCTTCTCTAGTCATGCTTTCTAGACTTTGTTCTTCATCTAACCAATCAACAAAAATTTAGTATACCAATGCAAACATCATGAGGTCTTTTCAAGGTTGTAGCGGGGCTAAGGTACGGGTGAGGATACATGTATGGCCAAGTGAGCTATAATATGAATCTTTGACTAACCTAAGCTCTCACCTAAAGACACACACACATTATGTAACTCTAAGATCATGCCTAGCTACCCATAATTCCCACTTTTGCATCATATACTCATGTACCAGATTATCTTTAATCTTTTCACATATGTATTGATCTTTTGTTAAACTTAACACTGGGATAATTTTGTCCCCTTATTTATTTATTAATTTATTTAATTGAATATATATATATATTGAAAGCAAACATAATATATCAGTGCACATGAGTTTTTTAATATTTCTGGTCTCACATGAGTAGGTACCCAAATTTCCAATATTTTGTCAATAGAACACTGTACACTTTCATCAACCTAAGTTCCCACAGCTCCCCACACTTAATTAATACACAATCTCTATCTTAAGCTAACCAAAGATTCACTTGGGGTAATTAATTATTTTTCCGCTTAAGGCTAGTGATGTGATAAAATATAGAACAAATGGGGATTAAGAGGCTCAAGGTGGCTAACAAAGGTAATTGAAAGGGTAGGCTATTTGGGATAAGTGAGCTAATAACAAATAATGGCCTCAATCATATGTAGGCATGCAAATATACTAAACAATGGACATATAGAATGGAACAAAATATAGATTGCAGTCATAGAGAAGAAAATACACAAGAATAAAATATTATGGTTAAATGATGTAACAATGTAATTAAGCTCAAATCTCACAGGTTGTGTGTTCTTAGCTATAATTCATGTTCCAGACAACAATCCTCAAACAAGTTTAACACAAATTTTCAATTTAAATTAGTGAAATACTATAAAAAGGGTCTTGAAAAGAAACTCATTACTTTAACCAAGCAAAACATACATGCAAACAGTTATTATCATGCAATCTATCCTATCTAACAAAAGAAAAAGTCAAATGTTGGTTTTTAGAGAGAAAAGTTACCTCCGGAAGTCAAGGACTGACCTCCCCACACTTAAGGCTTGGCACGGTCCTCCGTGCCATCAGTAAGGAGCAAGGGAGGGCTGGAAGCGTCGCCTCCAGTGTCTGGTTTACCTTGGCTGCCTGTGCTACTGGATGAAGGGGAGTCTGGGGTGTCCTTCTGTTCTAGAGGTGGGTGAGTACCAGCTATGAGTTCCTTCATATAGTTGTATCTACGCTTGTTACGGCGCTCCATTTGCTCCATCCGCCAGTCTTGCCGGTCGAATGATGGATGAACAATTAAGTGTCAGTTTAGAATTTCTCTTATAGAAATAAGAACTTCATTGTAAGCATAGCTCCAAACCAACAAACAATTTCCATATCAAAAATTTGAGTTGTCACAAGTACAAACCCCAATAAGAATTAACCGAAGTATTTAGACTCCGGGTCGTCTCACAAAGAATTACAATGAAGTGCTCAATTATCGGCTATGAAAATGAAAGGGGGTTTGGTTTTATATTTTGGCGAGAAAACAAATGGCAGGCAAAGTAAATCAAACAAGCAATTAAAGAGGACAAGTAATAAAGAGAAACAATTATTAAAGAGAGACATTCATGGCAAGGATTGACATCATAGGCTTTCCATCCTAGTCACTAATAATAATAATTAACAAGAATTTATCTTATTACGTAATCTCCAACGATGGAAGAAGGTATGAGTTATCTTTCATGAGAGAAAGTCAAACAAGACTAGCTAATCTCAATCCAAATGTCCCAATCAACTCACTAATTGGATTAGCAAGAGATTAGAGTCAATGGAAATAATATTAACTAACAACTCTAGATCACCAATCCAAATTGGGTACTAATGACTCAAGATTGCCCAATTACTCATTCCAAGCCAAGAATGCTCAAAATCTACTCTAAAGCCCAACCAAGCATTTTGTCAAACACTTGGTGGGTATAAAAGGAAAGCATGGTAAAAGTGCAAGAATAATAAAATCTAACAACTACCAATTACAAAGGAAGTAAATTCACAACTCAATCATCAATGAGAAGAACATCAAACATTAGATTTCATTTAATGTAAACAAATTCCAACATGAGCATTCATAAACATAAAAGAGACATAAAAGTAAAATTGGCAAGAGAACTAAGAAGAATAGAGTAGTAGAAACAAGAAATTATGAAGGAACCAAGATAAAATTGAGTAATTAATTCAAGATCCAAGACAATTTATCCTAACCTAACCTAATTCTAGAGAGAAGAGGGGGCTTCTCTCTCTAGAAAACTAACTAAAGGCTCATGTTGACTAACTAATTGCTCCCCCTTTGCTTGGACTCCAATTCTTCATGAAATACACTCAGAAACAAGTTGGATTTGGGCCTGGGCAGCTCAGAAATCACCTCAGCATTTTGCCTTTAAGTGGGTCACGTGTGAGTATCGTCGCGTACGCGCCATGTGCACGTGCACGTCGATTGGCTGTTTCTTCATCCACGCGTACGCGTTATGTACGTGGGCGCGTCTCTATGCAAAGCCACTTCTGCGCGCGCGCGCCTTGTACACATGCGCGCCCATCGATGCATTCCCAATTCTTGTTTCCTCATGCATTCTCCACTTTGTATGCTATTCTCCTCATTTCTTCCATCCAATACTTGCCTTATGAACCTGAAATCACTCATCAAACACATCAAGGCATCGAATGGAATTAAAGGGAGTTAAAATCACCAATTTAAGGGCTTGAAAAGCATGTTTTTACACTTAAGCATAATTCAAGGGATAATTACAAAACCATGCTATTTCATTGAATAAATGTGGAGAAAGGTGATAAAATCTCCTAAAATAAGCACAAGATAAATCACAAAATCAGGGTTTATCAAATCTCCCCACACTTAAACTAAGCATGTCCTCATGCTAAAATCAAGAAAGAAGCAAGGGGTATCAACATTTATTCAATGCAAGCTAACTAAATGCAATCTATCTCTATGCAACCTATTTACATGAATGCAATGGCTCAGTCAAAATAAATCAATCTCCAAGAATACACATGCAAGCACAAGGGCTAAGGCAATAGCAATCAAAGCAAACCACAATTGGATTGAATCATTGAAAGATTTTATAAACTTGCAAGAAAAGATGATCATGGGTGAAAACATGTAATTGAGCGATCGAACCCTCGCCGGATGTGTATCCGCTCTAGGCACTCAAGTGTATGGGGTTGATTCACTCAATTCTCCCCTAATCATGCTTTCCAAGATTTATTTTTCATCTAACAATCAATAATTACTTTATGCATGGATACAAATATCATGAGGACTTCCCATAGGTTGTAATGGGGCTAGGAGCAAGGTAGGATGCATATGGTCAAGTGAGCTTGAAATTCGAATCCTTGATTAACTTAAACTTCCCATGATAAACCCATATTTTATGATATATTTTGTGCTTAATCTGAGTGATTTATTCAATCCTTCACCCACTTATTCATATTATTTGCATGGTTTTACTTTCCCTTATTATGTGATGTATGTGAAAAACATGTTTTCTATGCTTTAAAATTAATTATTTTAATTACCTTTATTTCCATTCAATGCCGTGATTAGTGTGTTGAGTAGTTTTAGATCTTCTAAGGCAGGAATGACTTAAAGGATGGAAAGAAAACATAAAAAAATGGAAGGAAAGCACAAAACGGAATTTTTGGAGAAACTGGCATCCACGCGATCGCATGGGCGACGCGGACGCATGCCAAGCGCGAAGAAGCAGCGACGCGGCCGCATGACTGACGCGACCACGTGACAATGACAACTCCGAATGACGCGACAGCGTGACCCACGCGGACGCGTGACAGAGGCCACGCACCAGAAATTGCAGAAAACGCTCCCAGCGAATTCTGAAGCCCCTTTTTGGCCCAATTCCCAGTCCAGAAGGCATAGACCAGAGGTTATGAAGTGAGGGAATGCATCTGTTCAAAGAGAGTCTCGACTTTAGTTAGTTTTCATGATTTAGATTTAGTTTAGAGAGAGGTTCTCTCCTCTCTCTTTTCTCTTTAGGATTAGGATTTAGAATTAGAATTTTATTCGCTTTTCGGATTATCTCTTTATCAGGTTCAATATTCCTTTTTATTTACTTTTGTAATTTAATTTATGAATTCTTCCATGTTACATATTACTCTTTTGAATTAATGCTATTTGAGGTATTTCAGTTTAATATTGCTTTCTCTTATTTACATTATTGTTATTCCCATCTGAAGACATTTTTATTCCGGTAGATTTACTTTTCTCCTTTTGGTCTTGGTTAAGAAATCCGTAACTCAGGAGTTATCAAACTCAAACATGAATGATAATTGTTATCTTTGTTAATTAAACTGAACTTCAATAATCCCAATCTTTTCTTAGGAAATAAATAGGATTCGAAGATCAAACCAATTAATCCCTTGACCTTCCTTTATCTTGGTAAAGGTTAACAAAGTGGAATTAAGATTCAATTCTCATCATCATTGATAAGGATAGCTAGGATAGGACCTCTAATTTCTCATACCTTGCCAAAAGTTTATTTACAGTCATTTATTTATTTTACTGGCCATTTAAATTACTTGTTCTTCATTTACTTTAATTGCTAATTAGACTATACGCTCCTCATTCTCAAAACCCCAATTTACAATCTCCATAACCAATAATAAGAACATACTTCCTTGCAGTTCCTTGAGAAGATAACCTGAGGTTTAAATACTTCGGTTATCAATTTTAAAGGGGTTTGTTACTTGTGATAACCAAAACGTTTGTGTGAAAGGACTTTTGAAGGTTTAGAAACTATACTTGCAACGAAGATTTATCCGCAAATTTCTAGACCACACAAAAGTTCTCTCATCAAAATGGCGCTGTTGCCGGGGAACTGCAATCGTGTGCCTTATTATTGGTTATTGTAAATATTTTTCTTTTACTTGTTTATTTGTCTTTATTTTTCCCATCTTTATTTATTTTTAGCTACTATGAATTCTCACCCCTTCCGCTTTGAGTTTGGTTCTAATGTTATTGAAAGGAATGAAAGTTATAACAGGAATATGCATCAAGGTCAGAGCAATCAAAGATGGATGGAGCCAAGAGGATCTGATCAACCCTTTAGGCAACAACACCCTCCAAGATATCATGGACAAAGACCATTCTACAATGCATACCAAGGCAATAGACATGGTGGACAACCTTGTAGTTACCAACAAGCCCCACCCTGTACTTATAGACCATCCTCTCAACATAACTCCGAACCATCACATTCACAGGCTCCTTTCCACCATTCACCACCGTATGATCCTCATTTACCCCAGTTCCAATCCAATCACTCCCAAACACCACCACTTCCCCCTGTGCCATATCCAAATCTATCACCCCGAGAATCAGAGGTTCGCCTCAAGGAAACAGTAAATCGACTTCAAACAACCCTTCATCAACTGGAGCAAGCAGTAAGTCAATTATCTTCTAGACGTTCGAACATTCAAGGACCTCCCACAGCCCCATGTGGATAATCTAACGAAGAGTGTAGTATGAAGGAGATACTAGAAACTCTAGTAGACAAGACAGAGCATGGTTTCGTACTGGAGCAAGTAGAGGAAGCTGTCATTATTGAAGAAGAAGAGTTGGTTGAAGACTTAGGAGACGCTGAACCTCCATGGAAATCCAAAGTTGTGGAGCATTCTGTCAAGGATGTTATAATTGATGCTAAGGAGGATTGTGCGCAGTCCCCGAGGCAGATATTTCTTGAAGAACTAGACAGAATAATCCAAGAAGCAAATTTTCTTGATGATGATAGTCACAAGTCAGGTTCTTCTGGTAATGAGCTTGCATCCGCAAGTGAATTCTCTGAGATCGAAGAATCTTCCCCAAGTGAATACGAAGATGATACGGAGGTAGATTTCTCTCAACCTCCAGTCTATGACTTAAGTGATGAGGAAGACATAGATGGCTTTGATCAGGACATGGATACATTTGAAGAATCTTGCAAGGAAGTGGAGAATTTCACAGAAGAGCACAAGGGAGTAGAACTCACAGAACCACTGGAACCACCTATCCCAAGGCCATTACCACCCAATACAAGTTTCAAGTGGGTACAATCCTTAACCTTTAATTGTGTTTTTCCACTTGAATATGGTTTGCTTGAAACAGATGGCCAGCTTAGAGCTCTCTGCGGCTTTAAGAGTAAAAGGGAAATAGCTCGTACTCAGAGCTGGTGCACAAGGTTCAATAAGGTTCCACGCTTCAACTCGAAGCACGGATTGGCATCATGATCAATCAGATGGATCTCGGAAAATGTTTGGTTATCCTGGTGAGAATCTAATTTCTAAACCGCCCAGATGAAAAAGTATAGATCAAGACGAAGGCGGATTTAAAAGCAAAGTTTGGGATCTTGGAATCTATGCTGACATTCGTCACCCCGGGAGCCTGACAATCTGTTTAAAGCTGCTCAGAAGCTTCACATGCCTAGTTTGGGACCCCGGAGGCTATTGGCATGCCTAGATTTCTGGATGAATTTAAGCATAAGCCGCCATAACAGGAATCTCATCCAATGTCCAACTTAAGGACTTTAACTAAAAGTGCTAGGTGGGAGACAACCCACCATGGTATGATCGTTCTTTTTTCAATTTTTATTTAGTTTTATTTGTTTTCAAGTTTTATTTTATTTTATTATATTGAACCTGGAGTTTTGCATCTCATTCATATTAATCATTGCATTCTGCATACTGCATAAAAAAAAGGGTGTGCGACGCGACCGCATCATTCATGCGATCGCGTCAGGTCGCGAAAAACATTTCCCACGCGGCCACGTGATCTGGAAATCAGCGTAAAGATCCAACGTCCAGAAAGTTAGGCTGGAATCGTGCGGCCATTGTGCGTTTAGCACAACCTCAATCCCACGCGACAGCGTGAGCGATGCGATCGCGTCGCAAGGATTGCACAAACACCCTAAAGGAGACAGAGAGTTGCTATGAAACGACGCTGGAATCGTGCGTTTAGCACAATTTCCAGCGACACGATCGCATGCCCCAGGCGATCGCGTCATTCAATCCCTGATCTATTCCATGCGATCGCGTGCCCCACGCGATCGCGTCAACTACCATTTCAGTCCAACCACGCGACCGCGTGCCCCACGCGATCGCGTCAACCACCATTTCAGCCTAACCACGCGACTGCGTGCCCCACGCAATCGCGTGGATTCAAATTTATAACCCCCCAGTCACGTGAACCCTATCAGTCGTGCCCCCCCAAAACCCCTCTCCTCCCTCTCTTCTTCTCCAATCACACCACCACCAACCAGCCACCACCACGCCACCGCCAGACGCCGCCGACCACCCAGACCCCGCCACCACCCACCCCTTCCTCCTTCTTCCTTCTCTCTTCTTCTTTCTTCTTCCTCCCCCCTAACCGCGACTACCCACACCGCGCCGCCGTCACTGCCCAGCGCCACCCACGCCCCCCGTTCCTTCCCCTATTACCCCCTACCCCCATTACACCCCCTTTCCCTCCCTTCCTCCGAACAGCAGCCACCACCACCGCGCCACCCTCTTCTGTCGCGCCGGACACCACCACCGCCGTCCCCAGCCACCTCTCTGCCCCACTCTCTCTCTCACGCCTACCAGGTTTCGACGAACACCACCCTTCTATCCATTCGTTGTTCATTCATATTTTTCTGTTTATGTTCATATTTAGGCTAGTTAGATATGCATGTTGTAGTGGATTTTAGGTTGTTAGGTAGCCTAGGATGTGGTTAGTGGATTTAGGTCTGTTTAATTGCACTGTTCGTGTTTCTTGTTTTATTCTGCTGTTGCTGTGATGATTATAATGTTCATATGCTGTAATTTCCCATATTTTATTCGTCGCGCCACTCGCACGAATCATGTCGCACGTCCGCGTGACCAACGCGACCGCGTCGAATCATTTAAGCGCTGCTCGCGCGAACGCATACCCCACGCGTCCGCATCGCTCGCGCCGCACAGCTCATCCAACTCTGCCAAAAATATCTTATCTTTTTCCTTCCCAAATCCTAATTTCTTCTATCTTTTCTTCTTTCTCTCTCCTTTCTTACTTTTTTTTTTCTTCATCTTTTTAACTTCTCATCCTTTTTCATTTTTATTTTATTTTATTTTATTTATTTGCATACTTTTATTCATTGCATATTTTTATTTTTCTAAATTTATTATTTTACCATTGTTGTTCAAATGTTCTTATTCAACTGTTACATCTTTTCTGGTATTTTCTTGGTGCTTAGTGACTTGTTTAATTCTGATTGAGTAATATTATTTAAATCAATGCCAATCTTTTATATTTGTATTACTTTTGCATTGACATGAATTTATATTATCTCTCCTCCCCCACTCTCCTCCCCATTGTTGCAAATTTTGCACCATTGGTATGCCATGGCTTCTATTGTTTTCTCACGTCCATATTGAAGCTTCCATGTAATTGAGACCCTTATCATTTGGAATTAACCCACCCATCCTTCATTTATTTTCTTATCTTTACTTCTGGGTATTACTGTTCTTCTTTTTCTTTTCTTTCAGGCTGGCCACCGAAGACGGAAAAAGGGAGAAACTTCTAAAAGGGGAGACAAACAAGTCCATCTGCACAATCCTTGAAGGAAAGCATCAGTTGGAACAACCCGTCCACCTGCACATCTCAGCATGCACCGAGGATGGTGCAATCTTTAAGTGTGGGGAGGTCGATACCGATCTCCATGGGTTAGTTACTCTTCTATCTCAACACCAATAGTTTATTTTCCTTGTTAGTTGTTGCATTTGCATGTTTGATTGCATATTTATTTGATTTTGTGCATTTAGTTACTACTTGGTTAAAGTAATAATATTCTTTTTAAGACCCTATTTTTGAAAATTTTCACTAATTTAAATTGAAAAATTTTTGTGTTAAATTTGTTTGAAGTTGTATTTGGAACATGGTTTTTGAGCCAAAGAACACACAACCTATGAGATTTTGAGCTTATTTATATGGTTACATTATTTAACCATAAATTTTTATTCTTGTGTATTTTCTTCTCTATAATTGCAATCTTTAATTTGTTCCATTCTATATGTCCATTATTTAGTGTATTTACATGCTTGCATATGATTGAGGCCATTATTTGTTATTAGCTCACTTTTCCCAAATAAGCCTACCCTTTACATCACTCTTGTTAACCACCTTGAGCTTTTTAATCCCATTTGTTCTATATTTTACCACATCACTAGCCTTAAGCAGAAAACAAGTTAATTATCCCAATTGAATCTTTGGTTAGCTTAAGATAGTGTGTTAATTAAGTGTGGGAAAACTGTGGGAACATGGGTTAATAAGGGAATGTGTTATATTTTTAATTTGATAAAATATCTGAAATTTGGGTACCTACTCATGTGAGACTAAAAAAAAAAGAAAGAGAAAAAGAAAAAGAAAAGAAAAAGAGCAAATTAAATAAGGGGACAAAATTACCCCAATGTTAAGTTAATGAAAAAAATCAATGCATATGTGATAAAATTAAAGAAAAGTTGATACATGAGTATGTGATACAAAAGTCAGAATTTTGGGTAGCTAGGCATGAATTAGAATTATATAGAGTATATGTATATGTTAGGTGAGATCTTAAACTAATCAAGGATTCACTTTATAAAGCTCACTTGGCCATACATATATCCTTACCTTTACCTCAGCCCCATTACAACCCTAAAAAGACCTCATGATGTTTGCATTGATATGCTAAATATTTATTGATTGGTTAGATGAAGAACAAAGTTTTAGAAAGCATGACTAGAGAAGAGTAGAGTGATTACCCTATACACTTGAGAGATTAGAGTGATATACACTACTAGTAAGGGTTCAAGGCTTGATTCTATGTTCCCTGCTTTCATGAGCTGTCTTCTTACAAGTTTACTTGCTTTTTATTATATGATTTGAATTAGTGGAATTTGATTCATATTTGTCTTGGAGAACTTGTTTGCTTTTAACCAAGTAGGTAGAAACATTTTGCATGTAGTTGCATTCATATAGATAGGTTGCATTTCATATTAATCTACCATTCCTCTTCACTTTTATAGCTTCTCTTGAGCTTAGCATGAGGACATGCTAATGTTTAAGTGTGGGGAGGTTGATAAACCACTATTTTATGGTTTATCTTGTGCTCAATTGAGTGGTTTTTATCAACTCTTTACCCACTTATTCATACTATTTGCATGGTTTTACATTTGCCTTCCTAATTATGTGTTTTGATTGAAAACATGCTTCTTTGGCCTTAAGTTCCCTATGTTTAATCCTCTCTTATTACCATTAGATGTCTTGATATGTGTGTTAAGTGTTTTCAGAGATTACAGGGCAGGAATGGCTTGGAGGATGGAAAGGAAGCATGCAAAAGTGGAAGGAAAACAAAAAGTTGAAGGAACTGCAAAGTTGTCAGCCTGAACCTCTCGCACTAAAACAGTCATAACTTGAGCTACAGAGGTCCGAACGATGCGGTTCTAGTTGCGTTGGAAAGCTAACATTCGGAGCTTCGATTTGATATATAATATGTCATAGTTTCCTTGACGCTAGGCAACGCGACCGCGTGCTCCACACGGACGCGTCGCAGTGACGAAAAATCAGCGTATTTGAATTCGCAACCAGCGAATTCTGGGCTATTTCTGACCCAGTTTGCGGCCCAGAAAACACAGATTAGAGGCTATAAAGTGGGAGAATGCATCCATTCATAATTAGGCTTTTAATATTTAAAATTTTAGGAGTAGATATAGTTTTTAGAGAGAGAGGTTCTCTCCTCTCTCTTAGGATTAGGATTTAGGATTTCTCTTAGTTTTAGGAGTAACTCTCAATCCCAGATTGGATTGCTTTTATTAATATAATTTGAGGTATTTCAGACTTATGATTGCTCTCTTTAATTTATTAATGCTCTTTATTTATCCAAATTATTTTCATTCAAGTAGACTTTTTTCCCTTTTTACTTTGGTTGAGTCATTGAAGACACTTGAGTTATCAAACTCATTGTTGATTGAAAATTGGATTTCTTCATTTCATTAATTCAAGTTCCAATAACTCTAGCCTTTCCAAAGGAAAGACTAGGACCTGAGGAATCAGAATTAATTCATCCACTTAACTTACCTTCATAGTTAGAGGTTAACAAAGTGGGAGAAAAATCCAATTCTCATCACAATTGATAAGGATAACTAGGATAGGACTTCTAATTCTCATACCTTGCCAAAAGTTTATTTTACAGTTATTTATTTATTTTACAGTTATTTATTTATTTCCATTTCCATTTAAACTACTTGTTCCTCATTCTCAAAACCCCAATTTACAATCTTCACAACCAATAATAAGAACATACTTCCCTGCAGTTTCTTGAGAAGACGACCCGAGGTTTGAATACTTCGGTTATCAATTATTAAGGGGTTTGTTACTTGTGACAACCAAAACGTTTGTACGAAGGGATTTCTGTTGGTTTAGAGACTATATCTACAACGCGACTATTTTTATAAAATTCTTTACCACCATAAAATCCTAACGTCAAAAAATAAAGGGGACACAAAAGAATTCCCCAAAATGTGAAATAAAGCAATGCACATGGGATAAAAATAATAAATATTGAAACATGAGCATGTAACATCAAAAGTGGGAAAATATGGGAAATAGGTAAAGAAGCTTTGCTTTACAAAGTATGTATGTTAGGTGAGATCTTAGACTAATTAAGGATTCACTTATTAGCTCACTTAGCCTTATACATATACCCTTACCTCTACCTTGGCCCCATTACAACCTTAATTAAAGACCTCATGACTTTTGTATGTCTATATTCTATAATTGTTGATTGGTTAGATGAAGAACAAAGTTGTAGAAAGAAAGGATAAAAAGAAGAATAGAGTGATTAACCCAATAAACACTGAGTGACTAGAGAGTAAACACAAAAACCAGTGAGGGTTCAATAGCTCATTAACATATATCTCTGCTTGAATTATTAATTGTCTTGCAAGTTTATAAAATGTTTTTCTCTCCCATCTCAACTGTAAAAGTGCTTTATCATTATCTAAGGTTTGGCTATATATATATATATGACTCCTTGAGAATGTGAATTAATTCAACTACATGCAAGCTTTATATTCAAGTGAATAAAAATTAAGAATTGCATGATGCATTTAGGTAGTTGCATTTAGATTAGATTGCATTGCATGACATTCCACCACTTTAACCTAACATTACTCTAGGACTTAGCATGAGGACATGCTATTGTTTAAGTGTGGGGAGGTTGATAAACCCATATTTTATGATATATTTTGTGCTTAATCTGAGTGATTTATTCAATCCTTCACCCACTTATTCATATTATTTGCATGGTTTTACTTTCCCTTCCTTATTATGTGATGTATGTGAAAAACATGTTTCCTATTAGGGGTGCACATGGGGCCGGGTGAAGCCGGGTTCGCCGTGACCCGAACCCGACCCTAAATAATGACCGGGTCTATTTATGAGACCCTTACCCGACCCTAGACCCGATGAAATCGTGTTACTTTCGGGCCACACTTAAGCCGGGTCTAAACCGGGTGAAACCCGGGTCTTGATCAACTATATCATGACATCACCAAAAATTAGATTCTACATCTTTTGAACCTCTAAATTTTGAAAAATAATTATTCCATAACAATGCAACATTCGCATAATAATAATTTAGAATCTAATAATATTAATTTAAAGTTTCATAATAATAATTATATCAATTACACATTAAACATTCAAAGTTCAAAAGACAATTAAAACAAAGTTAACAACCAACACAAGATTAACATAATAATAATAATAATAATTTATAGTGTCATATCAACCTATAACAACAAAATATTAAGTAGCAAACAACTACACGGGTCCAACGGGCCGGGGCCGGGTGACCCGAGGCTTGGCCCGAACCCGATTTAATAAATAACCGGGACCATCTATTGAAACCTCGGGTCTGACCGGGCCATAACAAAACCGGGCCAAATTAGCCCCGAAGTCATCGGGTCCGATCCGGGTCTTCGGGCCGGACCGGGTCTTGTGCACCCCTATTTCCTATGCTTTAAAATTAATTATTTTAATTACCTTTATTTCCATTCGATGCCGTGATTAGTGTGTTGAGTAGTTTCAGATCTTCTAAGGCAGGAATGACATAAAGGATGGAAAGGAAACATACAAAAATGGAAGGAAAGCACAAAATGGAGTTTTTGGAGAAACTGACATCCACGCGATCGCATGGGCGACGCGGACACATGCCAAGCGCGAAGAAGCTGCGACGCAGCCGCATGACTGACGCGACCGCGCACCTTAAGCAGAACACATATGACGCGGTCACATGACTGACGCGACCGCATGGCAATGAAAACTCCGAATGACGCGACCGCGTGACCCAGGTGGACGCGTGACAGAGTCCACGCACCAGAAATTGCAGAAAACGCTCCCAGCGAATTCTGATGCCCTTTTTGGCCCAATTCCAAGTCCAGAAGGCATAGACCAGAGGTTATGAAGTGAGGGAATGCATCTGTTCAAAGAGAGTCTCCACTTTAGTTAGTTTTCATGATTTAGATTTAGTTTAGAGAGAGGTTCTCTCCTCTCTCTTCTCTCTTTAGGATTAGGATTTAGAATTCGGATTTTATTCGCTTTCCGGATTATCTCTTTATCAGGTTCAATATTCCTTTTTATGTACTTTTGCAATTTAATTTATGAATTCTTCCATGTTACAGATTACTCTTTTGAATTAATACTATTTGAGGTATTTCATTTTAATATTGCTTTCTCTTATTTACATTATTGTTATTCCCATCTGAAGACATTTTTATTCCGGTAGATTTACTTTTCTCCTTTTGGTCTTGGTTAAGAAATCCGTAACTCAGGAGTTATCAAACTCAAACATGAATGATAATTGTTATCTTTGTTAATTAAACTGAACTTCAATAATCCCAATCTTTTCTTAGGAAATAAATAGGATTCGAAGATCAAACCAATTAATCCCTTGACTTTCCTTTATCTTGGTAAAGGTTAACAAAGTGGAATTAAGATTCAATTCTCATCATCATTGATAAGGATAGCTAGGATAGGACCTCTAATTTCTCATACCTTGCCAAAAGTTTATTTACAGTCATTTATTTATTTTACTGGCCATTTAAATTACTTGTTCTTCATTTACTTTAATTGCTAATTAGACTATTCGCTCCTCATTCTCAAAACCCCAATTTACAATCTCCATAACCAATAATAAGAACAAACTTCCCTGCAGTTCCTTGAGATGACGACCCGAGGTTTAAATACTTCGGTTATCAATTTTAAAGGGGTTTGTTACTTGTGACAACCAAAACGTTTGTGTGAAAGGACTTTTGAAGGTTTAGAAACTATACTTGCAACGAGGATTTATCCACAAATTTCTAGACCACGCAAAAGTTCTCTCATCATCCCATCTAACCTATGACAACCTATACAATTCTAAACAATCCTAGCTAACCATTCTTCACTTTTCTACACACTCATGCATTCTCTTTTGATCACCGCACATATGCATTGATCATTATTAAACTTCACCTTGGGGCATTTTTGTCCCCTTTTTTTTATTGCACTTCTTTCTCTTTCTTTTATCATTTCAATTTTTTTTTCAAACTAAAATATACAAAAACATCAATGCATATGGTTTACACATGATTAATATATGAGTATGTACCCAATTCCCAAGATTCTCAACACAAATACAAAAAAACACACTTTTATCTCTACCCAATGTTCACAACTCTCCCATAATCAAATGACAAACACTCTCACTAGCCTAAGCTAATCAAAGATCCACATTAAGGGATATTTGTTATTTTTTACTTAGATTTGTAATGTGCTACAATTAAGAACAAATGGGTTAAGCATAGGCTCAAGATTGGTTAACAATGGAAGATAAAAGGTAGGCTATTTGGGTAAGTGAGCTATTTGAACAATGGCCTCAATCATATAAATGAATGTGTACACAAAGTAATGGACATAAAGAATCAAACAAATCAAAGATTACACTCATAGGAAGAGAATAATGCACACAAGAATGAAAATAAGTGGTCATATAGTGTAACCACACAATCAGGCTCAAAACTCTCATGCTTGTGTTCTTTTCTCAAAACATGATTCACAAAGTGTATAATTCAGGCAAGTCCTAAAAAAAAAATTTTTAACCAATTGGGATGGTGCCCTAGAAATGGGTTTCTTGAAAATTTTCATCATATTGACTAAGCTTATTCTAATGCAATGTTGTGATTCGGAAAACTAAAAAAAAATTCTTAGTTTATCCCTTTTCCAATCAAAGCAAATTTCATACGCAAAGGGGATCAACTAGGTTTCAACAATTCACAATATTTTTCCAATTCACAACCAAAAGGGCTAAAACAACTATATAATGAAAAATCCAACCAAAATATGGAATGTATACCATCTAAGGTGCAAAATGTGACAACTAAGATAAAGTAATCCCAAGACAACAAATATATATACACTAATCTCAAAGTTAAAGTGCAAAATAAAGTAGCAAAAGCTAGAGGATAAATGTCTGAAAGTTCACCACACAAATGCTATCCACCGGTCACGAATGGTGACCTCCTCACACTTTAGGATGAAGCATCGTCCTCGATGCTACTGCTCAAGCACAGGCTGGGGGTCAACAGTGGTGCCGGGCTGTGGCTCAGGCTCAGGCTATGGCTGTGGTACTGGCTGTGAGACCTCAGGGGGCTACGGAACCTCTGTGGTGGCCTGTGCTCTGGGGGTGCCTCCTGGTGAGTTGGCTCCTCAACATGCTCCTCCTCCTAATCCTGCTCATCGGAGGCGGGAGAATCTGGGAGCGGAGGTAGCTCAATGCCCTGTGATACAAACACCTGGTCTATACGATCGAGACGTCGCATGATACGACTCTCGCTGTGCTCCATGAAGCGAAACAGACGTTGTACTAGCAGGTATGTTGGCTCAGGTGCTGGTGGTGGTGGCAAAGGTACTGCGGCTGCCGAAGCAGAGGAGGATCCTGCTGCTGCTCGGAGGATGAAGGCTGAGTACCCACCCACCCCATAGAATAGTAACCTCCTTGTCGTCGTCATCTGGGGCTGGTGGTGTCACGTCATCGTCCTCCCAAGGGACATCAGCTAGCTCAATCATGCTGGTGACCAATGTAGGAAATGGCAGTAGGCCACGAATGTATGCGCACCACATGCTCTGCCTGATCAACCGGGGGAAGTCTACCTCCTTCCCCTCCATGACACAGCCAATAAGAACTATCATATCCATCGGAATCTCTGAAAAGTGAATGGTGGGCAAGACATAATGGGCGAATATATGCTGCCAAGTCTTAGCCTCTCGCAACAGATAAGTGAATAACATCCTCTTGGGCTTCTTGTTGCCAAAATCCGATCCCAAGGGGCATCCGGTGTGGCAATCACGCGCTTCAGTGCCTCATAATCAAAGGTCATGCAGTGGATAGCTATCTCTGCCTGCTGACAGGCGCATGTGTCATCAGTACGAGGTCAGCAAAGCAATGCCTCCCCGATAGCTTCCTCAGTAATCAAGATCTCCCTACCCCTCAGGTGGACTGAATCAAGAGTGGCACGAAAGAAGTTGCAGTAGAATTCCCTCACCCATGAAGTGTTTATCCTCCCTAAATCCCTATCAACAAAATCCAAGCCCAATTCCAGAATACGGGCGTTGATGACACGTCTCACGTCGTTGGGAAGGACCAGTTTCTTTTAAATGTTCAGATTCATCTTCCGATATTTAGGGAAGCGAAGCTCACAGTAGAGATTGGGAAACTTGGTTGGGCCGGTGGATGGTAACATTTAATTCTCTTTATCCACTTTATTCAGCAGATTCTTAGCATAATTGGCATAAGGGGAAGGGGTAGAGGCTTTGGAGTGCTTCCTCTTCTTTGAAGTAGTAGCTATGGCTTTTCCTTTATCTGACATCCTGAAAATAGATGTGATATGATATAAGCAACTAGCCAAGTAGATGTGTAGCACTCATGGTAAGGCATACTCATGAAGTGAGTGAAGAAAAGAGAATTCTTGGAATGCAAGTAACAAAATTCAGAGTTCAAACCAAGTCACAAACCAAGAATTCAAACTACAAGTGCACAATGCTTTATACATTAAGCCCATGAAACGTCATACCCAAAGGAATGATCAAAAGAGTTAAGTTGAAAACCAAAAGAGAAGTTAGTTGGTTAAACAAGTTAGAAGATAGAAAAATGGTTCAAAAGTTAGTGATATAACAGTTACTAGCTCAATTAAAAGAAGTGCACAAGTATGGAAGGTAATCACACTCAAAATCATGAGGGACATTTAGTCATTGATGATGAAATATAAGATTGCAGAAGAAGCAATTTAAAAGTAAATCAACAATCAATGTAAAAGCCACTAGGCTCGCTTTAATTGGTGTTGGTAAAGTCATTAACATTGAAAAACAAGTTAGTCAAGAAACATTCAAACACCAAATTTACTGAGGCATAAAAGTCACAAGTCGAAATAAGAATGGAAAATCTCATGATCTTTGTGACTTAATGCAAATTAGGTATGAATAGAATGAATCAAATCAGCCACATTGATTAAAAACCTTCAAACTTGTGAGTTTATGCAAAAGAGGCTCAAATTTTCCAAAGAATTTCAAGTTCATGGTCAATTTGAAAATTCGCGTGAACTATTCAATCCATAGAAGTAAATTAGCATCATAAGTAAGCAAAGAGAGTTAGAAGCATGACCAAAACTTGCAAAGAAATGTTGAGGAATTTTTCAAAACCATTTAGCAAACAAGATTCTATTGACACAGAAATCCATCAAAGAGAATCTTGTTGCACCCAAGTAACACAATATCATTTAACGAAACAGTGTTAGGAAAAATCCTGCAGCATTTCAGCAGTAAATTGGCCTACTTTCCAATTTCAATCAATCAATTCAGATTCCATATGAAGTTATTAACAACTAAACACAAAACCAGATGTGATTTCATATGAAATAAACATGTAAGCCAACATACAGAAATAATAGCAGTGAATAATTAAGCCATAACTAATTAAGCAACAAGCAGCATGCTTTCTTTGAACAATGAACAAAAATAATGGTTTAAAATACAGCACCAGTGAACAATCCAATAGCATTCTTTTTCTTGAATTCAACAACCATTCTAGAAGCAGCATGAGTTCAAACCATTAAGCATAATTAAATCCAACAGTGAAGTGCAAATTGGAGAAGAACTCAGTCCACAGCACTCAGCAAGAACAAATCAATAATGAACAGCTAGGCAACAACATTAAGCAAACTAAATCAGCATAGGGCAAGTCATCCAGCAACAAACAAGCCAAGAAAAACCAGAGAAACAGCAGCATCGCAAACAACGGCATTATTCAAAACAAACCTAAATCCACTATCCACGCTAGATTCTTTAACAAAATAAGCAACTAACATGCATTTCTAACTAAATTAAACTAAACAAAATTAACTAACTAGTTGTAGTAAAGAAATGAAATAAAACAGGGGAAAGGCAGAGACCTGGGGAGCAGAGAATAAACAGAGCAGAAGGTTGATGGAGAGAGGAGAATAGAGGGGAAGTGTGACTGGACGAAGGTTGATGGCGCAGTGAAGGCTTTCCGGTGACAATAGGGGTTGCGGCGGTTGATGGCAGTGGAGTTGGGGTGAGTGGGAAATGGAGGAAAAGAGAAAGAAGGAGGGAAGGAAGGGTGAGAAGGTTGCATGGCGGTTGATGGCGGCAGAATGTGGTCGCCAGAGGTGGCTGGGTGGTTGGTGGCTTTGACGATAATGGTGAAGGAGGGATGATGATTATGGAGGGAGAAGAAGAGGGAGAGACGTTGGGGGAAGGGTGAGGGAATGCACGACTGCGCTAGGGCTTTCGCGTCCCTGGGGGTTAGTAAATTTTGAATCTATGCGTGCGCGCACCGTGCACGTCCGCGTGGATGGGAGAATAAGGAAGTGGCATGGGAGCATTATATGCGCCTGCGCGTGGATAGGAAGTGTGGGAATTGATGCACGGAAAACTTGTCTCATAACAAATTTCCTTCGGCAAGTGTACTGAATTTGTCGTCAAGTAAAAACTCACAATAGAGTAAGGTCGAATCCCACAAGGATTGATTGATCAAGCAACTTTAATTAGAGGAATGTTCTAGTTCAGCGAATCAGAATTTGAGTTGAGAATTGCAGAAAATTAAATGGCGGGAAAGTAAATAACAGAAAGGTAAATGCTAGAAATAAGAGCAGAAAGTAAATGATTGAAAGTAAAGTGCAGAATTGTAAATGGGAATGGGGGAATTGCTCATGAAAGTAAATGACAGAAAATAAAGAGAAGGGTAAGATCAGAAATGGGGAGTTCATTGGGCTTAGGAGATGTTGCATTCTCCGGATCAATTTCATTTTCATCTCTTCCTCAATCAATGCACTCATTGATCTCCTTGGCAATCTTAAGTGATTGAATTATAATTTCTTGTAATTCAATCTCTCAAATCTTGATCAATAGCCAATTCCTTGGTCAATTGCTCATGAGAAGAGATGAAGTATGGTCACTGATTATACCACATGCATTTCCCAAATCAAGAGTTGAGAGGATTATAGTCACATATCCATCCAAACCCAATTTGGTCCAGCATGAGAAAGCATTTCTAGCATGATCTCTTCATTCCTCTTTCAAGGTTCAGAAGAGATCCAAGTATGAATAGCTTCTTTTCCAAGATAACTACCCAATTAGATGAAGATCGAAAGCTTTCAAGTAAAATCAAGAAAAAAGATAGAAGACGAATAATGAAAACTAGTATTGATCCATCAAATTACAACAGAGCTCCCTAACCCAATGAAAGGGGTTTAGTTGTTCATAGCTCTGGAAAATGAAAACAAAGATCGAGAATACATGATGAAACTAGAAGTGCAGAGAAAGTAAAATACAGAGAGTAGTTCTATGCCAAGAGGCTCCCTATAATTTCCAACTCCCTAAATAATTCAAAGCTACTCCTATATATACTACTCTTCTACTCTTCTAATTGGTTCTTCAAATCTTGGGTCTGGGCCTTTGGATCTTGATTTTGAAGCAGTTTTCTTCATCATTGGGCTTGGCTTTACTTGCAGAGAGAAAGTGTGAAGTGGGCAGAGACTTTAGCTCAGGACGTTAGTGGTGTTAACGTTCAGTAAAAATATGGGTTCGAGAACGTTAGTGACATTCAACTTTTTCACTAACGTTCCTTACCAAAGTTAAGAGCCACGTTAACTTCAACGTTAGTGGCACAAACGTTGCCACTAACGTTTCCACTATGTCCTTCGCACACGTTATTGGGACTCAACTTTCCCAATAATGTTGAGGATTCTCCCCCTTCCCTACGTTAGAGTCCATGTTAACTTAGTTAACGTGGCTCTTTTAACGTAGGCTTGCCAACCTTAGAGAACGTTAGTGACACTTACCATTGTCACTAACGTTCCAATGTGCCCCTAATTCTCACGTTAGAGTCCACGTTAACTAGGTTAACGTGGCTTCTAACGTGGCCATGCTAGCCATCTCCAATGTTAGTGACAATGTTGAATGTCACTAACGTTGGCTCATCATCCTTCTTCTCACGTTAACTTCCACGTTAACTAAGTTAACGTGGGAGTTAACGTGGCTTATTGTGGTTTGTGTTGGCTCCTTCCAACGTTAGTGACAATGTTTGGTGTCACTAACGTTGTCGACAACCTTTCTTCTTCACGTTAACTTCCACGTTAACTAGGTTAACGTGGGAGTTAACGTGGCTTCTTGGGGATAGTGTGTGTTCATCCCAACGTTAGTGACAATGTTTGGTGTCACTATCATTGTCGACCACCTAGTTTCTTCACGTTAGCTTCCACGTTAACTAGGTTAACGTGGGAGTTAACATGGCTTCTTGTGACTTGGCCAACGTTAGTGAGAAAGTTGAATGACACTAACGTTGGCTTCCCCTTTTCTTCTTAACGTTAGAGGCCACGTTAACTAAGTTAACGTGGCAACTAACGTGGCCACTTATGAGCTTGGTCCAACGTTAGTGATAATGTTAAGTGTCACTAACGTTGGCTCCATTTCTTTTCTTCCACATTAGAGTTCACGTTAGCTTAGTTAACGTGACTCTTAACGTGGGCAATGATGGCTTCTAGAGCATTATTGGCAATGATTTTTCTCATTAACTTTGCAAGTTACTCCCATTCCACGTTAGTGTCAACGTTAGTGTAACTAACGTTGCCACTAATGTGGTTCTTCTTTGCTTCCTTTGTCCTAAAATTAAGCAATAAAGTGCATCAAAATTCTAGTCCAAGTCATGAGAAATGCAACATCCAATTTGTCATTAAATTCATGCAAAATCCTCATGAAATCATGTAAAGTGCACAATGTATGCTTGAATCAAGATGTAATTTAATATCTACCCAAAACGAGCTTATTTCCTAAGGAAATGCATGAAACTACCCTAAAAACAGTAAAGAAAAGGTCAGTGAAACTGGCCAAAATGCCCTGGCATCAGGAATGGGCACGGACGCGTACGGTGCGCGTCTGCGCAGGTGAGCTGGGCCTGAGGCACAAAAGTGGCTCAGAGTTGGCATAACTCTCAGGTCTTTGGCCTGGGTGATGCAAAAACGTATCAACAGGCGCGTACTCTGCGTGTCCGCGTGGATGAGTTGATCGATGATGGGGCACGGAGGCGCTAGGTGCACCTACGCGTGGGTAGGGAAACACAAAGGGACGCGGACGTGCCATGTACGCATCCGCATGGCTTAAGGCTCAGAGTTGGCCCAAAAGTGGCATAATTCTCTGGTCCTTGGCCCGGAGAGTGCAAAATGCACAGCCGACGCGCGCGCGCACTGTGCGCTTGCGCGTGGCTTCTCTCTCTCTCTCTCTCTCTCTCTTTTTTCTAAAGCACCAAGAAGAGCTCATAATCCTCCCAATCTCTCTAAAACGAGATAAAATGCAAAATCAAAAATCTTTTTGAATTTTTTTAGAGATTTTTCAAACTAATTGAGGAAACTCACAACCCAAGCAAAAACTCAAATTCAAAGAATCATCCCTAATTGAGGCATAGAGTGTATAAACAATTTAGTAAGCAAGGCAAAATATACTAAGGGGTAAAGAAGCTATATATAATGGAATCCAATTCATTCATTCATTATATCTACAAGAGAATGGAAAGAGTTTACCATGGTGGGGTGTCTCCCACCAAGCACTTTTAGTTTAAGTCCTTAAGTTGGACATTCGGGAGGCTCCTTGTCAAGATGGTTTATGCCTGTATCCATCCTTGAACCTCCAAGAGTGCTTGTTCTTCAATCGGTCGTCAGAAATTCCAACCATCTTCACCAAGCTTAGGTGAGGTTCTTTCCAAGATATGAGCTCCCAAAATTGATTTCCATGTTGTGAGCCAGGGTCCCATATCTTATCTTCGCACCCATCTTTGAATTGATCACCTTGATTTCGTCCGAGTGACAAGAAAGCTGAATTCTCATGAAAGCACCAAACTACCCTCCTAGACCCATTTAATCGAGCATTACACCAATCCATACGCTACAATTTGGAGCTTCCAACCATAATGAATCTAGATTTACAACACCAACCACTAAACATCCTCCTCTTTCGCTTAATTCCACAAAACGCCCTAAGTTGGACATCCGTCTCAAGCAGACCAAATTCAAGTGGAATAATGAAGCTGAGAGTTAGAAGTTTTACCCACTCAAATGAAGGATTGGATGACAACCTAGGTGGGGAGGTTCCCAATGATCTTGATAAAGCACGCTCCACTCCTGTCCATCCTCTTCTAGAGGCTTCCACCACTTGGCAAGGTTTTTCAAGTTCCTCCTCTTGCCAAGCTTCCTCAAGTTCACTTTCATCTTTACCAATTTCTTCTATCTCTTCCCCATCACTCTCATCATAGATAGGAGGTCTAGTGAAGTCTACCTCATCATCAAGTCTAAGCATATTGGGGAAGGACTCTTCAAACTCGAAAGGGTTATATGTTGAGGCGGAACCATCATATATAAGGGAGCTTATTGCTTGGAATATTTCTTCCAATTCTTCTCTCACAATAGGGCTTGGAGGTTGCACATCCTCCTCATCATTGCTTTCTAGGCCCACTGGGAGAAGGCTCAACAAGATCATCAAGGGGATTGATAAATGTGGACAAAAAATCACTACCGATAGAATTCACTTCTTGATCAAATTCCTTCAACTCTTTGTCCACTTTTGCAACATCACTCTCATCTTTAACATCCCTTCCAAACTCCGTGGAAGAGAGCTCTTCAACTTAAGATTCCTTTATGTGCTCAACATATCCTAAACATCTACCCACTACTTCCTTTCATTCACTAATCTCTACCTTCTCCTCTTGTTGCACTTCTT
The DNA here is from genome assembly GCF_059453495.1 of Arachis ipaensis. Classification (NCBI taxonomy): domain Eukaryota; kingdom Viridiplantae; phylum Streptophyta; class Magnoliopsida; order Fabales; family Fabaceae; genus Arachis; species Arachis ipaensis. The sequence goes on from NC_142444.1 coordinate 51,659,485, forward strand.
GCTTTAACTCCTCTTCCTCACCATGGAGCTTCAAGTTCACTTCCTCACTAGGCTCCTTGATTGTTCCTCCACATTCAACAAAGGGAGTACTTAGGATGCATGAGCTTAGGTAGGATGTTAGGTGACTCACGGCTTCTACCATGCTAGCCATCCTTGCTCTTAACTCCTTAAACTTATTTTCATCCTCCTCTTGTCGCCTTAAGATATGAGATTCAAGATCTCTCAGTTCTAACATGAGGGTTTCATCGGGAGGTGGTGGTGGAAGAGAGGGTTCATTGTTTGAGAAAATGTTGTTATAATTGGAAGGTGGTTCATATTGGTGAAATTCTTGAGGTGATGTGTGTGGACTTTGTGGTCCTTGGGCGTATTGGTGTTGGAATGTTGGATACGGGTTGGGATCATATGGAGGTGGATGGTGGTAAAAGGCTTGTGAGTGTGGTGGAGGGCTATGTTGAGGAGAGGGTTCATATGCATGTGGTGGTTGTGGTTGACAACCACAACAAGAGCTATCACACACATTGGATTGGTATGAATTAGGATTAAGATTATACCCATAAGAGTTCAGAGGAGATTATTGTAAAGAAGGTTGTCCATAAGCTTGGGGGTCCTCCCATCTTTGATTTTCAAATCCTTGATGCACATCCTCATTGAAGCTTCCATTTCCTACAACACAGTTTGATCCACACTCATAGCCAAAAGGATGAGAATTCATCGTGTCAAAAGAAAATAAAAACAAATATTAATAAGGAACAAAGAGAGCAAAATCTTACAACTAGCAAAAACTAACAAACAAGCCAAAGATCAAGCTATTCACAATATAGACAATAGCCAATAACATAGAACCATTGCAATCCCCGGCAACGGCGCCATTTTGATAGATGAACAATTGAGTGTCGGTTTAGAATTTTTCTTATAGAAAAAAGAACTTCGTTGTAAGCATAGCTCCAAACCAACAAATAACTCTCGCATCAAATTAAGATATAGTTTTTTCACAAATACAAATCCGAATAAGAATTAACCGAAGTATTTAGACTTCGGGTCGTCTCACAAGGGATTGCAATGAAATGGTCAATTATTAGCAAGTAAATGATAAGAAAAGTAAATCAAACAAGTAATTAAAGAGGACAAGTAATAAAGAGAAACAATTATTAAAGAGAGACATTCATAGAAAGGATTGAGATCATAGGCTTTCCATCCTAGTCACTAATAATAATAATTAACAAGTATTTATCTTATTACGTCATCTCCAACGATGGAAGAAGGTATGAGTTATCTTCCATGAGAGAAAGTCAAACAAGACTAGCTAATCTCAATCCAAATGTCCCAATCAACTCACTAATTGGATTATCAAGAGATTAGAGTCAATGGAAATAATATTAACTAACAACTCTAGATCACCAATCCAAATTGGGTAATAATGACTCTAGATTGCCCAATTACTCTTTCCAAGCCAAGAATGCTCAAAATCTACTCTAAAGCCCAACCAAGCATTTTGTCAAACACTTGGTGGGTATAAAAGGAAAGCATGGTAAAAATGCAAGAACAATAAAATCTAACAACTACCAATTGCAAAAGAAGTAAATTCACAACTCAATCATCAATGAGAAAAACATCTAACATTAGATTTCATTTAATGTAAACAAATTCCAACATGAGCATTCATAAACATAAAAGAGACATAAAAGTAAAATTGGCAAGAGAATTAAGAAGAATAGAGTAGTAGAAACAAGAAATTATGAAGGAACCAAGATAAAATTGAGTAATTAATTCAAGATCCAAGACAATTTATCCTAACCTAACCTAATTCTAGAGAGAAGAGGGGGTTTCTCTCTCTAGAAAACTAACTAAAGGCTCATGTTGACTAACTAATTTGCTCCCCCTTTGCTTGGACTTCAATTCTGCATAAAATATACTCATAAATAAGTTGGATTTGGGCCTGGGCAGCTCAAAAATCGCCCTCAGCATTTTGCCTTTATGTGGGTCACGTGTGAGTATCGGCGCGTACGCGCCATGTGCATGTGTGCGTCGATTGGTTGTTTCTTCATTCGCGCGTACACATCATATACGTGGGCGCGTCTCTATGCGAAGCCACTTCTGCACGCGGGCGCCTTGTACGCGTGCGCGCCCATCGATGCATTTCCAATTCTTGTTTTCTCATGCATTCTCCACTTTGTATTATTTGTCCTCATTTCTTCCATCCAATACTTGCCTTATGAACCTGAAATCACTCATCAAACACATCAAGGCATCGAATGAAATTAAAGAGAGTTAAAATCACCAATTTAAGGCCCTGAAAAGCATGTTTTTACACTTAAGCATAATTCAAGGGAGAATTACAAAACCATGCTATTTCATTGAATAAATATGGAGAAAGGTGATAAAATCCCCTAAAATAAGCACAAGATAAACCAGGAAATCGGGGTTTATCATTGAACCTGTCAAGGATCTGAAGGAACATCTGATGGATGGATGGTGCTTGTAGTGTGGATGATGGTGGAGTATAAGAAGGAGGAGTATCCAAAGAAGGACCTGCAGGCCGGCTCGCAGAGGGAACTGGCGACCTGATGTACTTCCCATTCGGGATATACTGGTCGGCTCTAGGGATCATGACCTTCGTGTCGCCTGCCCGAGAGGACACAAATGCTACGGGGACTAAATTTGAGACTAAGGCGGGGAAAGGCAGGTTACCCGCTGTCTGTACATGTCCCATGGCTTGCCGGATGTGTCGGGGCAGGTTGAGGGGTTGCTCTGTCAGGATGCACCAGATGAGGACAGTCGTGTCTAGTTTGAAGGTCGACTTGTGAGTGCTCGGAAAGACATAGTATGACATAATATGTGCCCACAAGCGAGCCTCCAGGGTGAGTGACTGGGCAGAGATGCTTTTGAGTTTTGAATGATGCTGCCCGTAGATCCAAGTGCTGTCAGGTTGGGCTATAACTCCAAGGACGCTATCCCAGTCGAACTGATACATCTGGCGCTTACGAGATGCTTCTTGATATGCATCCCATCCCTCTAGACTAGGTGGAAGGTCCAGTGCTCTCTGTATGGCGCTTTCGGAAATAGGGACCTGCTGCTGACGGATGAAGACAGTCTGCAGAGTAGGCGAGTAGAAGTTTGAGTAGAATTCAACTACCCATGATAAGTTGGCCTCCCGTGGCTGTCTCCTCAAAAATCTCCACTATCTCCTCTCAATTCGAGGCTCCACAAAATCAACAAAGTATGTTGGGATAGTGAGCAGATGCTCATTGTTATAGTTCCTCTCAGCTAGGATGGGGAACATCTGTTTGCAATAACCGTTAGCAAACCGTGTGGAGTCTCGGGCGGGAAAAGCTTTCTCTGATTCATCAACCTTAATGATCCTCTTCACCCGCTTTGTTGGTGGCTTAACACTGGTAGATGGAAGTGCTTTTGCCAGTGTTCTCTTGGTTCCTCTCCTTGTCAGTGGCTTGTCAGTGGCCTTCTCTTTTCCTTTCTTGGTACCCATACCTAAGGAAGAAAGAAAAAGGAAGAATGTGAGGTCTAGATAACTAAAGAACTGGAAGGGAGAAAATTTCAAGTGATAATGAATGCCAAAAGAAAGATGTTAGCTCAAATACATGGTAGATACAACATGTAGGTAAGACATCAATGAAGATCAAGGGGGCAATTCATAATAATTAGATGCAGGAGTGTTTATGGCATGCAGAAACAGGCATGAAAAGCATAGCTCAAGCATCAAGTAGTAAATGTGCCAAATTAAAGAGCATGTGTAATGATGACAATTGTGAATAATAATCTCAAATACATGTGGAGTACAAATGTTGTGAAAAAGAGGTATTCAAGTAAAAGAGTAAAACAAAATAGAGTTCAATATGCGATAGGCTTTTTCACAAACACTTGGTGTGCAAGGTAGAATAGGAATGAAAATAATATAATCCAAATGTATATGAGAGCCAAATTAAGATATCAATTGTCAAATCACTCCTCATAATATCCACAAGCTTTAGTATAGTAAGGTAATACCCAAATGAAATTCCAATACCAACATAAGAATAAAAGAAAAAGAAAAGAAAAAGAAACCATGGATAATGAAACTAAAAGAAAAATAAAGAAGAAAGAAACATAAATAAATGCAATAATGAAAGAGTAAATGGGAGGTAGAAAAGAAACCTGATGAAGGAGATGAAGAAGGAAAGAAGAAAGTAATAGAAAGTAGGAAAGAATAAGGAAGAAGAGAGAAAGAAGGAAGAAGAAATAATTAAGATTGAAAAGAGTTAAGATTGGGGGATAGGGAGAAGTAAAATCAGGCGCTGAGGTAGTTTAATTGTGCGTCGCATGCGACGCGTACGCGTGCATCACGCGTATGCGTGGGTCGCGCAGATTGAAGAGTGACGCGTAAGCATCGGGCATGCGTACACGTGCCTTTGATTGTGCGAATCACGCGAAGGCATCGACGCGTACGCACAACTCTCTGTTCAGATATGCATGAGAGCCAAAATTGCATATGACGTGTGCGCGTGAGGGATACGCACGCGTGGATGGCCATGATGGGAAAACGACGCGCACACGTCAGGGACACGTACGCGTGATGGGGCTTGTGCTCCCAGCACAGTTCCAGCCCAACACCATCATAACTCTCTGGCCATTGATAAACCACTATGTTATGGTTTATCTTATGCTCAATTGAGTGGTTTATATCAATTCTTTACTCACTTATTCATATAAATTGCATGGTTTTATATTTTCCTTCCTAATTTTGTTCTATAATTGGAAACTTGCTTCCCAAGCCTTTAAATTACCAAAAATTAATTCCCTCTTATCACCATTCGATGCATTGATATGTGTGTTAAGTGACTTCAGGGATTGCAGGGCAGGAATTGCTTAGAGGATGGAAAGGAAGCATGCAAAAGTGGAAGGAATACAAGAAACTGGAGGAACTGCTAAAGTTGTCCAGCCTGACCTCCTGTTACTAAATATACCATAACTTGAGCTACAGAAGTCCAAATGACGCGGTTTTAGTTGCGTTGGAAAGCTAACATCCGGGGCTTTGCAACAATATATAATTTACCATAGCTGCTTCAAAGCCAGGCTACGCGCACACGTGGAACACGCGGACACGTGACTTGGCAAAAACTCAATCCGCGCGAACGCGTGGACGACACTAATGCGTGACTTTGCAGCGACCTGTACGTAGCAGAAATCGCTGGGGGCGATTTCTAGGCTATTTTTGACCCAGTTTTTGGCCCAGAAAACACAGATTAGAGGCTATAAAGTGGGGGAATCAATCCATTCATGGAGACAATTCATACAACATTCATAATTCACAATTTTAGGTTATAGATGTAGTTTTTGGAGAGAGAGGCTCTCTCCTCTCTCTAGGATTTAGGATTAGGATTTCTCTTAGGTTAGGTTTACTTCTTCTACATTCCAGGTTCAATGTTCCTTTAATTTAGTTTTCTCTTCTACTTTATTTGTTCTAGCTTACTAGTTTATTCTATTTTTCTTGTTTATTTTCCTGTTCCCTATTTCAAAAAAAACCCAAAAATATCCTTTTTCCATAACTAATAATAAACACACTTCCCTGCAATTCCTTGAGAAGACAACCCGAGGTTTAAATACTTCAGTTATAAATTTTATTGGGTTTTGTTTCTTGTGACAACCAAACTTTTGTACGAAAGGATTCTCTGTTGCTTTAGAAACTATACTTACAACGCGATTATTTTTATAAAATTATTTACTAGCAAGAAACCGATCACCAGCCATACACCCATTTACGCCGATTTGCAGGGTCACACGTACGCGTGAGGGATGCGTACGCGTCGACAGGTGAAAATGCAAGCGACGCGTACACGTGGACTTGCTTGTGCGCAAGGCACGCCACCAGCACCACTCCTGCCCAACTCTCTGTTCAATTTTTATTTTTCACGCACACACATATGACGCGTACGCGTTAGCGACGCTTGGGCGTCGTGTGCTCTTTTTTTTTCTTATGCAGAATGTAAAATGCAGCATGCAGATGAATATGCAGAAATTATGAATGACTACCGCGAAAATTAAAATAAGCTCAATCTACTTTGCTTTTACGTCCTTAAGTTGGACGGTCCATAAGCTCAATCTACTTCTGTTGGTGGGTCCTCTAAGAGGAAGACTTCTAGCTCTTTATTTTCCTTCATCTTCTCACCATGATACAGCTTTGAGCGATGTCCATTGACCTTGATGAATTTGGAACTTAAAGGATGTCTCAAGTGGAAGACTCCACATGGCTCTGCCTTTTCTACCCTGTAGGGGCCTTCCCACCTTCATCTCAGCTTGCCTGGCATGAGCATCAGCCGTGAGTTTTAAAGGAGAACTAGCTCCCCAGGTCGGAACTCTATTCTCTTGATATGCTTGTCACACACAGCCTTCACCTTCTTTTTGTATAATCTGGAGTTGTCATAAGCTTCGAGTCGAAGGGTCTCCAGTTCTGTTAGTTGGAGCTTCTTTTCATCACCATCCTTCTCAAATCTCATGTTGCATTCCCTTACAGCCCAAAAAACCTTGTGTTCCACCTCCACTGGGAGGTGACAAGCCTTTCTGTACACTGAGCGAAAGGGACTCATCCCAATGGGTGTCTTGTACGCTTTCTGATAAGCCCAGAGTGCATCTACAAGCCTGGTGCTCCAGTCCTTCCTATGAGGCTTGACTATCTTCTCCAGGATGTGCTTAATCTCTCTGGTAGACACCTCAGCTTGCCCATTGGTCTGAGGATGGTAGGTTGTTGCTACTTTGTGAACAATCCCATGCTTCTTCAGTAGACCTGCTAATCTCCTGTTACAAAAGTGAGTGCCTTGATCACTCACGATTGCTCGTGGTGATCCAAAGCGACAGATAATATGGTTTCTAAAAAAAGAGATAACAATGTTAGCATCATCAGTACGGGTAGGAATTACTTCCACCCATTTAGAAACATAATCTACAGCTAACAATATGTATAAGAAACCACTAGAGTTTGGAAAAGGACCCATGAAGTCAATGCTCTAAACATAAAAAATTTCACAGAATAGCATAAGCTGTTGGGGCATCTCATTCCTCTTGGATATATTACCAAACCTCTGGCATGAGAAACAAGATTTACAAAAGGTAGTAGCATCCTTAAAAAGAGTAGGCCACCAGAATCCACAATCTAAAATTTTTCTAGCTGTTCTTTGAGGGCTAAAATGTCCACCACTCTCAGAAGAGTGGCAGGCCTCTAAAATGGACTGGAAATCTGATTGAGGTACACACCTTCTAATTATCTGGTCAACACCAAACCTCCATAAATATGGGTCATCCCATATATAATATTTGGACTCGCTTTTCAGCTTGTCTTTTTTATGCTTCATAAAATTAGGAGGGAAAGTGTGACTAACTAGATAATTAGCTGCAGGTGCATACCAAGAAACTACTTCGGATATTGCATGCAAGCTATCAAATGGAAAAGCATCATTGATATGAGTGGAGTCATCCTTAATGTGCTCAAGGCGACTCAAGTGGTCTGCCACTAAATTCTAGGAATCACTCCTATCCTTAATTTCTAAATCAAATTCTTGTAGCAATAGTATCCAACGTATTAACCTTGGTTTGGACTCTTTTTTAGCTAATAAATATTTTAGAGCTGCATGGTCTGAGTATACTACCACCTTAGTACCAAGTAAATTGGCTCGGAATTTATCCAGAGCAAAAACAATAGACAGAATCACTTTTTCAGTGGTAGTGTAATTAGACTGAGCAGCATCTCAGGTCTTGGAAGCATAAGCAATTACGAAAGGATCCTTACCTTCGTGCTGAGCCAACGCCGCTCCTACTGCATGGTTGGAGGTGTCACACATAATCTCAAAAGGCTGGCTCCAGTTTAGTCCTCTCACAATCGGAGCTTGATTCAAGGCAATCTTCAGCTTATCAAATGCATTCATGCAGTCCTCACTCAGCTCGAACTCAACATCCTTCTGCAGCAGTCTGGATAAAGGCAATGCTACCTTACTGAAGTCCTTGATAAATCTCTGGTAGAAACCTCCATGGCCAAGGAACGAACGGACTTCCCTCATGGAGGAGTGGTAAGACAAACTAGAAATCACATCTACCTTTGCTAGATCTATAGAAATACCAGTATTAGAAACAACGTGTCTTAGAACAATACCTTGTTTTACCATAAAATGACATTTTTCAAAATTTAACACAAGATTTGAACTAACACACCTGTCTAATACTCTAGCTAAACTATCCAAGCAGAGGCTAAATGAATCACCATAAACGCTAAAATCATCCATGAAAACTTTCATACAGCTCTTAATAAGATCTGAGAAAATACTCATCATGCACCTTTGGAAGGTAGCCGGTGTATTACATAAGCCAAAAGGCATCCTTTTGTATGTATACGTTCCAAAGGGACATGTAAAAGTAGTATTCTCCTGATCTTCAGGAGCTATATGAATTTGAAAATAGCCTATCCAACCATCTAAAAAGCAGTAATGTGATTTACCTGACAGGCGATCAAGCATCTGATCAATAAATGGCAGGGGTAATGATCCTTGCGAGTAGCTTGGTTGAGGCGCCTGTAATCAATGCAAACTCTCCATAAATTCTGCACTCTAGTTGCTATGAGCTCTCCATGCTCATTCTTCACTGTTGTGACTCCAGACTTCTTGGGCACCACTTGTACTGGGCTAACCCATTCACTATCTGAGATGGGGTAGATAATATCAGCTTCAAGAAGCCTGGTCACTTCTTTCTTGACAACTTCTAAGATGGTGGGGTTTAGTCTCCTTTGAGGTTGACGACAGGCCTTGCTCCTTCTTCTAAAAATATCCTGTGCTCATAAACTTGAGGGCTGATGCCTACTATATCCACCAAGCTGCACCCAATTGCTTTCTTGTGTCTTCTCAGCACACTAAGCAACTGCTCCTCCTGTTGGGATGTGAGTTCCCTTGCAATGATAACTGGGAGCTTCTGATTATCCACAAGGTAAGCATACTTGAGATTGGGTGGAAGGGGCTTTAACTCCATTGTCTGCTCATGGCTGGGCACTTGATCATCTGGAGCTAGTGATGATGGCAAAGTGTCAGCATTGTGTCCAGAGGGTTTCCCTACACTTGTATCTTGCTCCATGTACATCTCTTCTACTTCTTCTTGGTGAACTACAGCTATATTCTCATCAATGATATCACACTGGAAAATGAAATGATCTTCTGGAGGGTGCTTCATAGCTTCATCCAGGTTGAAGCTCACTACTCTACCATCTATCTCAAAAGAGTAAGTTCCTGAGAAGGCATCTAATTTGAACTTTAAAGTCTTCACGAATGGCCTTCCAAGCAGGATGGATGATGGTCTTCCTGAGTTATTAGGGGCCATCTTCAAAATATAGAAGTCAATAGGAAATGTGAGCCCCTTAATGCTTACCAGCACATCCTCAACAATTCCAACCACTGTGATTATGCTTTTATCTGCCAAAACAAAACGAGCTGCCGACCTTTTTAAGGGAGGGAGCCTCAAAGCATCATATATAGACAATGGCATAATACTCACACACGCTCCTAAATCACACATGCAGTCAGAAAATGTTACACCCCAATGGTACACGTAACCATACATGGCCCTGGATCCCCATATTTTTCTGGTATGGCACCCATTAAAGCAGATATTGAGCTACCTAAGGGAATGGTTTCTAAATCTTGTATTCTATCCTTATGCATGCATAAATCCTTTAAAAATTTCACATATTTAGGTACCTGGCTAATGGCATCAAAAAGTAGAATAGTTACCTCAACCTTTTTGAAGATCTCCACCATCTTTGGGTCGAGCTCCATTTGCTTTCTGGACTTCCTAGCAAGGTGTGGAAAGGGGATAGGGATGGCGTCTCTTGCAGCTTCAGCTTCCTTTGGTGCACTATTCTCTGGTTGAGCTGCTTCTTCATCAGCCATGTCTTGTACTTCATCCTCCTCTTCAGCATCTTCTACCTCAATAACATCTTCAACTTGAATGTTCTCCTTTGAGCTTGGCTCCTCATGATTTCTCTCTTACAGTGTGGTTTCGCACCTCAAAGCGATGGCATTGATGCCACATTGGGGTTGGATAAGGGTTAAGAAGGAATGGCACCAGAGGTTGAAGGTTGATTATTGGAGGCAATTAATGAATCCATCCAGGAGACGAGAGCTTGTAAAGTAGCATTCAGACCGTTCATGGTAGAGTTAAGTGTATTCTGAATATCTTGGTGTCCTTGCATCATAGTGCGAAGCATCTCATCATTAGAAGAAGAAGGAGGGTAAGTGATTTGCGGGGCCTGCTGTTGGTTATTCTGAGGCGCTTGGGACTGCCTTTGGTGAGATGCTCTGTTAGGCTAGTTTTGGTTTTGTTGTTAATAGAGAGGGTGCTGCAGATACTGGTTTTGCTGATTGTTATTATTATTCCACCTCTGATTTCCCTGGTTGTCTCTGCCATCTCTGTTATAGTTGTTCATCCATCCTTGGTTGGGGTTATCCCTCCACCCCTGGTTAGAGTTGTCTTGCCAACCTTGGTTATGGTTCCCACCTTGGTTATAATTCCCACCTTGCTGATAGTATCCTTGATTCGGACGGTCATAGAAGTTATGAGTAGCTGCCAAGGTATTGTCTTCTTGTTAAAGCTGCAGACACTCATCAGTGTAATGAGTATAATCGGCACATATTCCGCATACTCTTTGAGAAACCAACTGTTGACTGTGTTGTATGGGAGAGGCTGAGGTTGTTGTTGATTCAGCTGTAGCTGCTTCAGTATGTTGGTCATCTCTCCCAGAGTCTGAGTGAGAGCAGCAGTCTCACTGCTAGAGGAAACCTCCGCAACAGCATTGGGATAGTTGTTCCTGTGCCTGACATTCTGGGTAGATTCAGCTAGATCGATGATCAGTTGCCACGCTTCTGTCGCTGTCTTGTACTTCTTCAGAGAGCCATTACTTGCAGCATTTAATGTAGTCTTATCCTGAGGCTTCAAGCCTTGTGTGAAGTAGATGATCAACACTATTTGGTCAATCTTGTGGTGGGGCACGAGTCTAGGAGATTCCTGAAGCGTTCCCAATATTCGTAAAGGGTCTCTGACTTGCCTTGGATAATGCAGGAAATCTCCTTCCTCAGTCTATCTGTAACTTCAGCTGAAAAGTATTTTTCTAGGAACTCCCTTCTAAGCAGATCCCAGTTGGTAATGATTGGTTCAGGATGAGTATAGAACCACTCCCTTGCCTTTCCCTCAAGAGAAAACGGGAAGGCAGACAACAAAATAGTTGTTTGATTTGCACTGTGACACCTAGCAGTAGAGCAGGCTATCTGAAAATCCCTGAGGTGTTTGATAGGCTCCTGAGCAGGTAAGCCATGAAACTTAGGTAGTAGGTTGATTAGCGCAGTCTTAAGTTCAAATTTTGCAGCCAAATTTGGGTGACGCGCTATATACGGTTGCAGTGTGAAGTCTGGAGCTCCTTCTTCCTGGAGAGTAATCCTTCTGGGCTCTGCCATATTACCTGCACGTAAATTAACAGTATCAGTAGATGAGGAGCTTGTTTCTTCCTCAAATGGCGCTTCATATTCGCTATCAGATAAGACTGGTGAATTGATAGTAACCACTTCACCACCCTCAGAGGCTAACCGACGCCGAGCTCACCTAATATGTGAAATAGTTCTTTCAATTTCAGGATCAAACGCGGCTAAGCTCGGATCAGGAAGCAAACGCGTCATTCAATGAAAGAAACATACAGCTCACGGTAAATAAAATAAAATAAAATATGCAAAAATTAAAAATATGTACACCAACCAATAAATTAGCACACAATTGCAACTCCCCGGCAACGGCGCCAAAAATTGATGCGAGCGGAAATTAGCCAATTAAGAAATTAAAACATAAATAACGTTGTGAGTACAGTTCCTAATCGACGAAAATTTGCTTATCAATTTAGAAGGGTTGTCACAAATTTAGAATAAAAATACTGGGAGTAGGAATCCCAGGTCGTCTCCCAACGAGTTGACAAAGGAGTGCTACTTTATTAGTGAAGAAGTGAAGATTGATGGTTTAGAGGTTATAGTAAACTCTCGTTGCAAGTATAGTTACTAAACCAAGCAATCAACCTTTCTTACAAACGTTTTGGTTGTCACAAGTAACAAACCCCTTTTAAAATTGATAACCGAGTATTTAAACCTCGGGTCGTCTTCTCAAGAAACTGCAGGGAAGTATGTTCTTATTATTGGCTATGGAGATTGTAAATAGGGGTTTCAAGAATGAAGAACGAATAGTTTAATTAGCAATTAAAGTAAATGAAGAACAAGTAATTTAAATAGCAAGTGAAATAAATAAATGACTATAAATAAACTTTTGGCAAGGTATGAGAAATTAGAGGTCCTATCCTGGCTATCCTTATCAATGATGATGAGAATTGAATCTTAATTCCACTTTGTTAACCTTTACTAAGATAAAGGAGGGTCAAGGGATTAATTGGTTTGATCTTCGGATCCTATTTATTTCCTAAGAAAAGATTGGGATTATTGAAGTTCAATTCAATTAACAAGATAACAATTATCAATCATGTTTGAGTTTGACAACTCCCGAGTTACTGATTTCTTAACCAAAACCAAAAGGGGGAAAGTAAATCTACTGGAATAAAAATGTCTTCAGAGTAAAAGCAACAATAGCATAAATAAGAGAAATCAATATTAAACTGAAATACCTCAAATAACATTAATAAAAGAGTAATCTGTAACATGAAAGGATTCATAAAGTGACTTGCAAAAGTAAATAAAAGGAATATTGAACCTGATCAAAAGAGATAATCCTGAAAGCGAATAAAAATCCTAAATCTAAATCCTAATCCTAAAGAGAGAGGAGAGAGCCTAAATCAAAACTAAATCTAATTCATGAAAAGTAAAAATTGGCGAGCTCTCCTTTGAATGGATGCATTCCCTCACTTCATAACCTCTGGTCTATGCCTTCTGGACTTGGATTTGGGCCAAAAAGGACTTCAGAATTCGCTATGAGCGTTTTCTGCAATTTCTGGTGCGTGGCCTCTGTCACGCGTCCGCGTGGGTCATGCAGTCGCGTCATTCGGAGCTTTTCTTGTCACGCGGTCGTATCAGTCATGCGGCCGCGTCATATGTGTTATTCTTAAGGCGCGCGGTCGCGTCAGTCATGCAGCCGCGTCGCCGCTTCTTCGCGCTTGGCATGTGATCGCGTCGTCTATGCGATCGCGTGAATGCTAGTTTCTTCAAGGACTCCGTTTTGTGCTTTCCTTCCATTTTTGTATGTTTCCTTTCCATCCTTTGAGTCATTTCTGCCTTAGAGGATCTGAAACTACTCAACACAATAATCACGACATCGAATGGAAATAAAGGTAATTAAAATAATTAATTTTAAAGCATAGGAAACATGTTTTTCACATACATCACATAATAAGGAAGGAGAAGTAAAACCATGCAATTAATATGAATAAGTGGGTGAAGGATTGAGTAAATCACTCAAATTAAGCACAAAATATATCATAAAATATGGGTTTATCAATTAGTCAGGAGTTTTCCGAGGAATTTTGAGAGTTGGAGTACAGGAAAGTAAATGGTTGTAAATTAAAGCAATGGAAATTAGCGAGATAATTTATATAGTCAAATAAAAGCCTTGACCGGGGAAAGATTAATTGGGAGTTCTATCCTTGTTGGATTTTTCCGAGTGGAATAGCAAGAGGTTGTTGTTTTCACTTAGTTAACCCTTACTAAATAAAGGAAAGTCAAGTGATTGAGCTAACTCATATTTGCAAGTCCTAATCCTCTCCTTAAGGAAGGGTTAGCGTTAATAAATAGAGAGTTAACCAACAACTTCCAATTGAACTAATCACTTGAGTATTCCAACTCAAGGGTCTCCTTTTAATCAACCCCCAAGTCAAGTTGGGAGTCTATTCCATTGACATGAATCCAACGTTCACAGAAATATAAAAGGAAGACATGATAAATTAAATAAAATAGGAACTGAAAATTAATTAAAGGTAAAAGTAATTCTTTGCACTAATAAATCCCAAAATGTAACATCCTTATCTGAACAGGGTTAATAAGTAATCAAAAGAGTAAAGGAATAAGAAAACAAACTAGAATAATGGCGACTTCAATGGAGGTAGTATCTCTTCTCAATATCCAAAGCAAAAGCATAAAAAGCATAAAAACTATGAATGTGAAGAAAACCTGGAGGAGAGTGAATTCTCTCTCAGATTTTGATCTAAAACTAAAACTATGCTAATGAGAATGTGTGTTGAGTCTCTGCTCGTCCCCTGGCTCTAATCTGTGTTTCTGGGCCAAAAATTGGGTCCAAACTTGGCCCAAAATCGCCCCCAGCATTTTCTGCGATTTCTGCAGGTAGCGCATGTCACGCGTACGCGTCAGTCACGCGTACGCGTCGCTGGTCATCTTCACGAGTCACGCGTACGCTTCAGGCACGCGCACGCATCGCCGTGCAAACTCCAATTCACGCTTACGCGTGAGCCATGCGTGCGTGTCGCTCCTCGCTGGTTGTCTCCTTTATTTCTTGTGCTCCTTCCATTTATGCAAGCTTCCTCTCCATCCTCTAAGCCATTCCTGCCCTATAAAGCCTGAAAACACTTGACGCAAAGATCACGGCATCGAATGGGATAAAGGGGAATAAAAATACACAATTTAAAGGCTCAAGAAGCAAGTTTTCAATTATAGAACAAAACTAGGAAGGAATTGTAAAATCATGCAATTTGTATGAATAAGTGTGTAAGGACTTGATAAAACCACACAATTGAGCACAAGATAAACCATAAAATAGTGGTTTATCAAGTCCATTGGGAGGGATTTTTCATGTTCTTCTATCACTTCAAGTAGCCTCTGTTGATATGGATTCATAGGTTCAAATACCTCCACAACCTCCTTCTCCATTGAAGTTGCACTTGATACAATAGCCTCTTCATCTTGCTCTTCTACTTCCTCCTTCACATCCACCAATTGGTCTTCATCTTCCTTGTTTAGCAATTCTTCATTTTTCCTTGCCTGCTCTAAATGTCCATCCATCTCCTTGCAGAGGGTTTCTTGTTCTTTCCAAGATTCTATGGATGATTGTAGGCATTGTTCAAATGCTAGCTCAAGGAATGAAGGCTGAGAATGAGTTTCTGGATACGTGGGCTGATGAGCGGATAATTTATACGCTTTTTGGCATTGTTTTTAGTATGTTTTCAATGTAATTTAGTTAGTTTTTATTATATTTCTATAAGTTTTTAAATAAAAATCACAATTCTAGACTTTACTATGAGTTTGTGTATTTTTCTGTAATTTCAGATAATTTCTGGCTGAAATTGAGGGAGCTGAGCAAAAATCTGATTCAGGCTGAAAAAGGACTGCTGATGTTGTTGGATTCTGACCTCCCTGCACTCGAAATAGATTTTCTGGAGCTACAGAACTTTAAATGGTGCGCTCTCAATTGAGTTGGAAAGTAGACATCCAGGGCTTTCCAGCAATATATAATAGTCCATACTTTGCTCAAGAATATACGACGTAAACTAGCGTTCAACGCCAGTTCCATGTTGCAGTCTGGCGTCAAACGCCAGAAACAGGTTACAAATGGGAGTTGAACGCCAGAAACAGGTTACAACCTGGCGTTCAACTCCAGAAACAGCCTAGGCACGTGAAAAGCTTAAGTCTCAGCCCCAGCACACACCAAATGGGCCCCAGAAGTGGATTTCTGCACCATCTATCATAGTTTAGTCATTTTCTGTAAACTTAGGTTACTAGTTTAGTATTTAAACAACTTTTAGAGGTCTATTTCGCACCTCATGACATTTTTATCTGAACTTTGTACTCTTTGACGGCATGAGTCTCTGAACTCCATTGTTGGGGGTGAGGAGCTCTGCTGTGTTTCGATGATTTAATGCAACTATTTCTGTTTTCTATTCAAACACGCTTGTTTCTATCTAAGATGTTTATTCGCACCTCAATATGATGGATGTGATGATCTATGACACTCATCATCATCCTCAACCTATGAACGCGTGCCTGACAACCACCTCTGTTCTACCTTCGATTGAATGAATATCTCTTGGATTTCTTAATCAGAATCTTCGTGGTATAAGCTAGAATCCATTGGCACCATTCTTGAGAATCCGGAAAGTCTAAACCTTGTCTGTGGTATTTCGAGTAGGATTTAGGGATTGAATGACTGTGATGAGCTTCAAACTCACAAAGGTTGGGCGTAGTGACAGACGCAAAAGGATCAATGGATCCTATTCCAGCAGGAGTGAGAACCGACAGATGATTAGCCGTGCGGTGACAGCGCACCTGGACCCTTTTCACTGAGAGGATGGATAGTAGCCATTGACAACGGTGATCCACCTACACACAGCTTGCCATAGGAGGAACTTGCGTGCGTGAAGAAGAAGACAGGAGGAAAGCAGATATTCAGAAAACAAAGCATCTCCAAAACTCCAACATATTCTCCATTACTGCATAACAAGTATTTATTTCATGCTCTTTTATTCTTCGCAATTCATACTGATAATTATAATTGATTTCCTGACTAAGATTTACAAGATAACCATAGATTGCTTCAAACCAACAATCTCCGTGAGATCGACCCTTACTCACGTAAGGTATTACTTGGACGACCCAGTGCACTTGCTGGTTAGTGGTACGAGTTGTGAAAAGTGTGATTCACAATTCGTACACCATGGGCATTGTGGTAAAGTCATTTTGAGAAGTATGGGAAGAATTTTGTGCTGAGGCATACTCAAGTGGTGAGGATTTTTCAAGTGAGAAACTGAGAGGTGAGGTTGGACAATTTTGCATGAATGAATTGAAGGTACGCTCAAGTGATGATGGCTCTTGATAAGTGGAGTATGAATTGCCAAATGCTCTCTGGTTTTGATCCTCCCACCCACAACTTGAGTAATTATTGAATTCATCACAATATGGGTCATTTTGTAGTCCTGGAGAGCAATCTTGCATGAATGTATTACTAGCACAATCAAATGATGATGTTTCTTGATGAATAGAATATGGATCATTAAGATCTCTTTGGTTTTGACCCTCCCAGCCATAGCATGAATAGTTGTCATAGCAATATGAGTCATTTTATGGCTTTGGGAGGTGTTCATACTCTATCATTCCTTGTTGATATTCCCATCCACCATTAGCATAATGACATGAATCATTTTGTGGTGTTGGGTAGTATCTCATGGAATTGTCTTGATTAGCATATCCCCACTGGTTGGATTGCTCATAATTTGTCATCTCTTGGTGATATTCCCAGCCACCATTAGGATAATGACTTGAATCATTTTGTGGTGGTGGATAATATACCATGGAATTTATTTGATCAAAAGATGAGTTGAACTCCATTTGAATTTTGTAAAACACAATCACCAATGAAAATTGAAATTCATCATGTCACAGATGAAAATTTCTTAGTGAGGCAATAACACAAACACCTTAGTATTAGCAGCAGAAAATAGAAAATTAAAAAGAACCTAAATGACAAAAATAAAGAAAATGCTTAATCTAGCCTTATCACCCACTTAATCATTGTTGATCTAAATCAATCCCCGGCAACGGCACCAAAAACTTAATGACGAAAAATTGAATTTCCACACAAACTCACCGGCAAGTATACCGGGTCGCATCAAGTAGTAAAACTCACGTGAGTGAGGTCGATCCCATGAGGATTGATGGATCAAGCAACTTTAGTGTGGTGATTAGTTTAGTTAAGCTGACAGTGGTGAATTGAGTGAAATAGAATGTAAATGGCAAGGAAGTTAAAGTGCTGAATGTAAATGGCAGAATATTAAATTGCAAAAATGTAAACAGACAGAAACAGAAAGAAAAATTTATCAGGAATTGGAGGTATTCATAATCTACAATGAATCAAACGGGTCTCAACTTCTTTCTCAATCATATGAAATAGATCTATGGCAGATTGAAATTGATTGGATCCCAATTCCTTGGCAATCCAATCTCTCTAATCACAATCAATCTCGCCAATTCCTTGATCCAATTGTCATGAGAAGAGGTTAAGCATTTTCTCTCATCCATAAGCCACACAAACTCTCAAGACCTCAATTCCTCCCAAATGGTGTTGATCAAGAGAGCTGTGAGAAACAAAGCTTCAGTTCTAATTTCCATGATTCCCCTTCTGAGGCTCACATGGAAATTCACAGATTCAAACCCCTTTCTGGAGTGAATGAGTCTCAATCAAAACAGAAGTTATTTCTTAGCTATTCAGATGAATTGAGAAGAAGAAGATGTTCACTTAATCATATGAATTAAAAAAGAGCTCCTCCCCCTAATGAATTGGGGTTCAGTGGATCATAGCTCAAAGAACAGATGCAGAAAATGTAAATTGCATGAAAAGTAAACTCAGCTCACAGCAAGCTTGAATGGTAAATTGCAGAAGAACAGAATTGCAGGAAAGTAAATCAAGCTCAAGAGAACAGAATATAAAATTGGCAGAAAGAAAAGTTGCAGAAGAGAGTTGCAGAAATTTGAAATTGCATTGAAATAAACTGAATTCAGTACAGAAATATAAAAGAGCAGAAAGGTAAAAGAGCTTTCTATTCTACTACTACTCCTACTCCTACTACTATTACTACTCCTACTATACTCCAGCGCCAGAACCAATAACTAACCCCCATACCCCTTTAATGAAATGAAACTGATGCCTTTATATAGGCTTGCCTAAATTACAAATTGAAATGAAATTTAAGACAAATTACAATTAAATGAAAATCATATTCTAGATGCTCCTTGTGGTCTTCATTGAGTGATAAGAATGGGCTTTGCTTGCTGTAGTTCAAATGGCTCAGAACAAAATTAATTGAGCAGAAATGCACTTCCAGGAGAGCGTAGCATTCATTTAGAGAACGGAGCGTTTTTACAGCCACGCGTACGCGTCCCATATGCTTGCGCGTCCTTTTGCGTTTTGGCCTATCCACGCGTACGCGTCACCTACACATGCGCGTCCTTTTTTCATTTTGGCCCCTCTACGCGTACGCGTCACCTACACGTACGTGTGACCTTCAGAATTTGAACTTGTGACGCGTACGCGTGCCATACGGGTTCGCGTCCATAGCAGCGCTCACTTTGAGAACGTAGCGCTCGATTTGAGAACACTGTCTCACGCATACGCGTCACCTACGTGTATGCATGGCCCCTTCACAATTACCATTCCATGCGTACGCGTCAATCATGCGTACGCGTGGTCTCTGAAATGACACTTCCACGCGTACGCGTCATGCATGCATACGCGTGGCCTTCCAAAGTTGTCATTTCGATGCGTGCACGTCAAGTACGCGTGCACGTCGATACCAAATCTTTAATCCCAAAATCAAAACTTGCTCGAAAACGCTCACTTAGATAACGTAGCACTCTCTTTGCAAATGAGCACTGATGAGCTGAAGATTGATGGTTTAGAATTCACAATAAATTCTCGTTGCAACTATAGTTTCTAAACCAAGCAATAATCCTTGCATACAAAAACTTGTTTGTCACCTAAGCAAACCCAATAAAATTGATAACCGAAGTATTGAAACCTTGGGTCCTCTCTCAAGGAATTATAGGGAGTTATGATTTATTATTAGTTATGGAAAAATTATATTTTGTTTTGGGTTTTTAAAATAAGGAACAAGCAATTTAAATGGCAAGAAAAATAAATTAATAATTAGAAAAACTCTTGGCAAGGTATGAGAACTGGAAATTCCATCCTAATTATCCTTATCAGGTGTGATGAGAATTGTTATTGCTCCCACTTAGTTAACCCTTACTAAATAAAGGAAAGTCAAGTGGACCAATCAATTTGATCCTCAAGTCCTAGTCAACTCCTGTGGAAAGACTAGCTTTAGAGCGATCCAAATCAATCAGCAATTCTCAATTTTCAATCAACTGCTGAGTCTGATAACTCAAGTGTTACCAATTACTTAACCAAAGCAAAAAGGGAATAAATCTTAAATTAAATTAAAATCATTATAAAGAGAATAAAACAATCATAAATCTGAAATACCTCAATTTATATTAAATAGAATATTCAAATCTTAACATGGAAAGATTCATAAGCCAATTTGGCAACATAAATAATTAACAAGTAAAAGCATTAGAGTATCTAAAAGTAAAAGAGAAATATAAATTAAAGAACATTGAACCTGGAATGAAGAAAACAAAGGAATCCTAATTCTAAAACCTAAGAGAGAGGTGAGAGCCTCTCTCTCTCTAGAAAACTACATCTAAATCCTAAAATTGTGAATAGTGAATGTTGTATCTCCGTTGTTGTATGGATGGATTGATTTCTTCCACTTTATAGCCTCTAATCTGTGTTTTCTGGGCCGAGAACTGGACCAGAAACAGCCCAGAAATCGCTGGGGACAAAATCTGCCACGCTGGTTTTTCTCTATGGCCACTATAGTGAATTATATATCATTTCGAAGCCTCGGACGTTATCTTTCTAACGCAACTAAAATCGCCTCATTTGGACCTATGTAGCTCAAGTTATGACCATTTGAGTGCGAAGAGGTCAGGTTGGACAGCTTAGCAATTTCTTCAACTTCTTGTATTCCTTCCACTTTTGCATGCTTCCTTTCCATCTTCTGAGCCATTCCTGCCCTGTAAACCCTGAAGTAACTTAACACACATATCACTGCATCCAATTATAATAAGAGAGGATTAATATTAGCAAATATAAGGCCAAAGAAGCATGTTTTCAATCATAGCACAAAATCAGGAAGGAAAATGTAAAACCATGCAATTTATATGAATAAGTGAGTAAAGAATTGATAAAAACCACTCAATTGAGCACAAGATAAACCATAAAATAGTGGTTTATCAACCTCCCCACACTTAAACATTAGCATGTCCTCATGCTAAGCTCAAGAGAAGCTATAAGAGAGTGAAGAGGAATGGTAGAATGTATGAAATGCAACCTATCTATATGAATGCAACTACATGCAAAATGTTTCTACCTACTTTGTTAAAAGTAAATAAATTCTCCAAGAATAAATATAAACTAGATTTCACTAATTCAAATCACAAAATAAAGTACAAGTAAACTTGTAGAAGAAAATAGCTCATGAAAGCCGGGAACAAAGAATCGAGCATCGAACCCTCACTGGAAGTGTATGCACTCTAATCGCTCAGGTGTTTAAGGTTCGACTCTCTCAATTCTCTACTAATCTTGCTTTCTAAGGCTTGCTTTTCTTCTACCAATCAACAAAGAATTAATGCACAGATACACATATCAAGAGGTCTTTTAAGGGTTGTAATGGGGTTAGGGTCAAGGTAGGATTGTATTTGGCCAAGTGAACTAAAATCTGAATCCTTAATTAACTTAAACCTTCCACCTAACTTTAGACAATCCATGTAATCATAATACCACATCTAACTATCCATTAACCATGTTTTCCACATATTCATGCATCCTGATTCGAGTACAGTACATATGCATTGCTTTCACCACTTACTTTGGGGCATTTTGTCCCTTTTTTATTTATTTGCTCTTTTTCTTTTCTTTTTCTCTTTTTTTTTTATTTTTTTCTATTTTTCTTTTCTTTTCTTTTATTTTTCTCAATGCATATGATTAAAGTATTGAATGCATAAACATGTCCTCAACATTCTTTTTCACATTTTCTCAAGAATATACAACACCCAATTCTCAAACCAACTGTTTTCAATCCCAATTTCCCCACACTTAATTCATGAGCACTCTCACTAGTCTAAGCTAACCAAGGATTCAGATTAAGGACATTATTGTTTTCCGCTTAGAGTTAATGATGTGCTAAAGTAAAGAACAAAGGGGTATAGTAGGCTTAACATTGGTTTGCAAAGGATAATGAAAGGGTAAGGCCATATGGGTATGTAAGCTCAGTGAAACAAAGGCCTCAATCATATAAGTGCATGCATACATCAAACAATGGAAATATAGAATTAAGCAAGACAAAGATCACAATTTTAGAGAGAACAACACACACCAAAAATAAAATATTGGTTGATAAAATGCAACCAATCAAATAGGCTCAAAATCTCACAGGTTTTGTGTGTTCGAGCTCTAGACCATGTTCCAGTATAATATTTCTTCAAACAAGTTCAATAAAAATTTTAATTCAAATTAGTGAAATGCTATAAAAAGTTTCTTGAAAAAGAAAATATTACTTTGACCAAGTAGTGGTAAAATATGCACAAAATCAAACAAACATGCAATCAAACATGCAAATGCAACAATGAACAAACAAAGAAAATAAAACATTGGTGTTGAAAGGGAAATAACTAACCCATGGAGATCGATATCGACCTCCCCACACTTAAAGATTTTACCGTCCTCGGTGCATGCTGAGATGTACAAGTGGACGGGTTGCTCCGCAGCTAGTGCTGTTTTTGTTCCTTTCCTTGCCGGTTGTTTGGAAGTAGCTTTCTCTTTACCCTTCTTGGTGGCCATCCTGAAAAGGAAAAAAGAAAGTAATAAGTAAAGCTAAGGGTTCGAGCAAGGAAGAGGATGGTATAGGTGATAATCAATGCACGGTAAAGAAGGATGTCGTTAACACATGGTCATGACTACATGTGAAAAGTTCATCAATGGAAATATAGCAAGTGCATGTGATGGCAATTAGATGCAAGATGTTTATTGGAATGCCGGCAAAGGCATCAGTAGCATAGATCAAGCATTAAATGCCCAATTTAGATTATCAACTCTTTCAAACTAACAATCTGTTTGTATTGACAGTTATATTTAATCAATAAAATATAAAAAAGGTTTTATGAAAAACAGGCATTAGAGTAGTAGAATAGAATAATTTAAAATAATGCACAATGCCATACGGGCTTTTTCACAAACACTTAACATGCAAGATAAATATGTTATTGAAAGTATTAAAGTGGACATGCAAGCAACCCTTCAAGAAGTAATATTAATTATCAAACAATTCCTTAATATACTCACAAGCGAAAATATAAAAGAAAACAATTATCCAAATAAATTTCCAACACCAATGAAAAGAATGTAAAAAGAAAAAGAAAAAAAACATAGATAATGAAAGTAAAAGAAAAAGAAGAAGAAAACATAAATAAAAATAATAATAATAATGGAAAACTAAAATGGGAAGAAGAAAAAAAACAACCTTGATAATGGATGTGAAAAAAAAGGGGAAAGAAGGTAAAAAGTGAGAAGGAATAAAGAAGGAAGAAGAGAGAGGAAAGAAATAAGAAGGGAAAAGAAAAGATTTAGATTTGGGGAAGAAAAGATAAGATATTAGGCGCTGATCTGGATGAGCTGTGCGTCGCATGTGACGTGGACGCGTGGGTCACGTGATCGCGTGGTGTGTGATAAGTTCCAGGTGACGCGGACGCGTGGGTCACGCGATCGCGTGACCTGATTGGTGCTATTGGCGCGAGTGCAGCCGTGCGTTCGCGCAACTCTCTGTTTTAAATGCATTTTGCCAAAATTTAGGGTTGACGCGTGAGTGTGGGTGACGTGGTCGCGTGAATGGCCATATTTTGAAAAACTACGCGGACGCGTGAGGCACGCGTTCGTGTGATAGGGCTTGTGCTTCTAGCACCATTCCAGCCCAGCTCCATCATAACTCTCTGCCATACACCTCTTTACGTCGATTTTACAGGGCCACGCGTTCGCGTGGGTGACGCGGTCGCGTGGGAGGCTCTTTTTCAGAATGACGCGGACGCGTGGGCATAGTTGTGCCTAAGGCACACCTCCAGCCACGCTTTCGCGTGACTTTCTATTCAATTCTCTTTTCTTCAGAAAGCACCTATAACACGGACGCGTCAGCGACGCTTACGCGTTGCGTGCGTTTTTTTTTTTTAATGCAAGATGCAGAATGCAGATGTCTATGCAGAAATTATGAATGAACATGAATGAAAATAAAATAAATTAAAATTAAGAATAAAAATAAAAGAGTATACCTTGGTGGGTTGTCTCCCACCTAGCAGTTTTAGTTATAGTCCTTAAGTTGGACGTTTGGTGAGCTCCTTGTCATGGTGGCTTGTGCTTGAACTCGTCTTGAAACTTCCACCAATGCTTGTACCTCCAATAAGCTCTATCAATACCAAGTGAATTCCTCAAGTTTTGATGGAGTTCTTCACAAGCTTTGAGCTCTCAAATTTGATCCTCATGTATGCCTGGATCCCAAATCTTGTTTCTTCACCCGTCTTCAAGTGGAACATGATGATTCCATCCGGGTGGTAAGCAATCTGAATTCTCACTACGGCATCCAAACAGCTTCCTAGACCCATTCAATCGAGCTCTACACCAATACTTGCACTTCAACTTGGAGTGTGCAACCGTATTGAACCTTGCATGACAACTCTTACCACTAACCATCTCCCTCTTACTCTTATAGCCACAAAGAGCTCTAAGTTGCCTGATGAGCGGATATTTTATACGCTTTTTGGGGTTAATTTCATATAATTTTTAGTATGTTTTAGTTAGTTTTTAGTTTATTTTCATTATTTTTTAGGAAAAATTCATATTTCTGGACTTTACTATGAGTTGTGTGTTTTTCTGTAATTTCAGGTATTTTTCTGGCTGAAATTGAAGGAGCTGAGCAAAAATCTGATTCAGGCTGAAAAAGGACTGCTGATGCTGTTGGATTCTGACCTCCCTGCACTCAAAGTAGATTTTTTGGAGCTACAGAACTCGAAATGGCATGCTTCCAATTGCGTTGGAAAGTAGATATCCAGGGCTTTCCAGAAATATATAATAGTCCATACTTTTCACGAGGATAGACGACGTAAACTGGTGTTCAACGCCAGTTCTCTGCCCAATTCTGGCATCCAGCGCCAGAAAAGGATCAAAAGTTGGAGTTCAACGCCAGAAATGGACCCAAACCTGGCGTTGAACGCCCAAAACAGCCTTATGCACGTGAATTGCTTAAGTCTCAGCCCCAGCACACACCAAGTGGGCCCCAGAAGTGGATCTCTGCACCATCTATCAGAGTTTACTCATTTTCTGTAAACCTAGGCTACTAGTTTAGTATTTAAACAACTTTTAGAGACTTATTTTACATCTGATGACATTTTAGATCTGAACTTTGTACTTTTTGATGGCATGAGTCTCTAAACTCCATTGTTGGGGGTGAGGAGCTCTGGTGTGTCTCGATGAATTAATGCAAATATTTCTGTTTTCTATTCAAACACGCTTGTTCCTATCTAAGATGTTCATTTGCGCTTAATTGTGATGAAGGTGATGATCTGTGACACTCATCACCTTCCTCAAACCATGAACGTGTGCCTGACAACCACCTCCGTTCTATATCCGATTGAATGAGTATCTCTTAGATCTCTTAATCAGGATCTTCGTGGTATAAGCTAGAACTGATGGTGGCATTCATGAGAATCCGGAAAGTCTAAACCTTGTCTGTGGTATTCCAAGTAGGATTCAATGATTGAGTGACTGTGACGAACCTCAAACTCACGAGTTCTGGGCATAGTGACAGACGCAAAAGGATAGCAGATCCTATTTCGGCATGATTGAGAACCTGCAGATGATTAGCCGTGCGGTGACAGCGCATTGGGAATCTTTTCACTGGAAGGATGGATGGTAGCCATTGACAACGGTGATCCACCTACACACAGCTTGCCATAGGAGGACGTGCGTGCGTGAATCAGAAGACAGAGGAAAGCAGAGATTCAGAAGACAAAGCATCTCCAAAACTCCAACACATTCTCCATTACTGCACAACAAGTAACCTTTAATTTATGCTCTCTTGTTTATTTGCAATTCAACTGATAAACATAATTGACTTCCTGACAAAGATTTACAAGATAACCATAGATTGCTTCAAACCAACAATCTCCGTGGGATTCGACCCTTACTCACGTGAGGTATTACTTGGACGACCCAGTGCACTTGCTGGTAAGTGGTACGAGTTGTGAAAAGTGTGATTCACAATTCGTGCACCAGGTTTTTGGCGCTGTTGCCGGGGATTGTTCGTGTTTGGACAACTAACGGTTTATTTTGTTGCTTAGATTAGGAAAAATTTTTCTTTTTTTTGGTTTAGAGTCTTTTATTATTTATCCCTTGTTAAAACACTTTAAATTTATATCTCAATTAGTTAGAACGTAGTGTTTATGTTCATGGTAATTGGCTATCATATTTTTAAAATCTTTTTCAAAAATAATTTTTTCTATTAAATCCCGTGCCAAACTTTAAGTTTGGTATTTTCTTGTTGATTTTTCAAAAATATATATATATATATATATATATATATATATATATATATATATATATATATATATATATACTTCTTCGAAACAAGTGTTACATTCATAACTCATTTGGCTAGAGCGTTGGTCTGTGTTCTTGGTAATTGGGTTAGAATCTTTTATATTCTTTTCAAAATCTTCTTTTTCATAAATAATAATTTCTCTATTAAATTTTGTGCCAAACTTTAAGTTTGGTGTTTTCTTGTTGATTTTTCTGTGTTTTTCGAAAATTTTAGTTTGGTTTTCTAAAAATTTTAAGTTTGGTGTTCTTCCTTCGTGTTCTTGTGAATCTTCAAAGTGTTCTTGAGTTTTCCTTGTGTCTTGATCTTAAAATTTTTAAGTTTGGTGTTCCTTAGTGTTTTTCCCTTAAAAATTTTCGAAAACAAGGAGCATCAGATCTAAAAATTTTAAATCTTGTGCTATCTTATTGTTTTCTCTCTCCTCTTTAAATTCAAAAATATCTTTTCTCTCTGTTTTAAAAGCAAATTTTCGAAATCTATTTCTAAAATTCAGATTTTTATTTCAAAATTTAAAACCTTTTTCAAAACTTCCTAACCACTTTCTCTCTCCACATTTTTTCGAAAATCTTCACCTATTTTTATTTATTTTATTTTAATTTATTTTATTTTTGAAATTATTAAATAAATAAATAAATAAATAAAAATATTTTTTTTATTTTACATCATATCCCTTTCTCCATCATGGATCTAAGTGGAAATGAACAGTCCAAGAGGATCCTGGGGTCATATGCTAACCCCTCTACTGCTTCATATGGGAGTAGCATCTGCATACCCTCCATTGGAGTCAGTAGCTTTGAGTTGAATTCTCAGCTCATTATCATGGTGCAGCAAAATTGCTAGTACTCCGGTCTTCCACAGGAAGAACCTACACAGTTTCTGGCACAGTTTTTACAAATTGCTGACACAGTACATGATAAGGAAATAGATCAGGATGTCTACAGACTATTACTGTTTCCATTTGCTGTGAAAGATCAAGCTAAGAGGTGGTTAAATAACCAACCTAAGGCCAGCATAAGGACATGGAAACAGCTGACAGAAAAATTCCTGAATCAATACTTTCCCCCAAAACGGATGACACAGCTAAGGCTGGACATCCAAGGCTTTAAACAAGGAGATAATGAATCTCTTTATGATGCCTGGGAGAGACAGAGAGATGCTACGAAAATGCCCCTCTGAAATGTTTTCAGAGTGGGTTCAGTTAGACATCTTCTACTATGGGCTTGCAAAAGGAGCTCAAATGTCTCTAGATTACTCAGCTGGTGGATCTATCCACATGAGAAAGACAATTGAAGAGGATCAAGAGCTCATTGATACAATTGCCAGGAATCAGCATCTGTACCTAAGCAGCAACCCTTCCATGAATGAAGAGGTTAAAACAGTAACTGCTGAACTCAGTCCTGTAAAACAAGCTGCTGAATTCAATCAGTAATTGGACTTTCTAACAAAGCAGCTAGCCGAATTTAAAGACAGGTTACAAGAGACAAGGATGGCTAATATACATATGGACGAACAGTTTAAGCAAACAAAACAGTAGCTGTCAAGGCAAATAGCAGAAGAATGCCAAGCAGTTCAACTAAGAAGTGGAAAAACATTAAATACCCCACCTCAAGGCAGCAAAAAGTTAAAAAATGAGCAAATCACCCAAAATTCACCTGAGGACAGTAAGAGCCCAGGGAAAAATAATTCTGGCACTAAAACGCCAGAAAATTGGTGGAAGGCTGGCGCTGAACGCCCAGACCATGCCTAAAACTGGCGTTCAACACCAGAAACAAGGAAAAACTGGTGTTCAACGCCAGAAATGGGCAAGGATCTGGCGTTGAACGCCCAAAATGGGCAAGATCTGGCGCTGAACGCCCAAAATGGGCACAGTTCTGGCGTTCAGACGCCAGGAGCAGACAAGGAGCTGGCGTCCAATTTCACTCCAGCTTTTAACTCTGGCACTCAACTGCCAGTGAGGGATCAGACACACACAAATGCTGATAACAACCCCTCTAAAAAGGCTTCTTCAACCACTTTTGCAGGCAATAAACCTGCAGCAACTAAGGTTGAAGAATATAAAGCCAAGATATCTTATCCTCAAAAACTCCGGAAAGAGGAGCAGGATAAGCAATTTGCTCGCTTTGCAGATTATCTCAGGACTCTTGAAATAAAGATTCCATTTGCAGAAGCACTTGAGCAAATACCTTCTTATGCCAAGTTCATGAAAGAGATCTTGAGTCATAAAAAGGATTGGAGAGAAACAGAAAGAGTTCTCCTCACTGAAGAATGCAGTGCAGTCATTCTGAAGAGCTTTCCTGAAAAGCTTAAAGACCCTGGGAGTTTTCTGATACCATGCATATTAGAAGGTAATTGCACCAAGACAGCTTTATGCGATCTTGGGGCAAGAATCAACCTAATACCTGCATCCACTATCAGGAAGCTTGGCTTAACTGAAGAAGTTAAACCAACCCGAATATGTCTCCAACTTGCTGATGGTTCCACTAAATACCCATCAGGCGTGATTGAAGACATGATTGTCAGAGTTGGGCCATTCACCTTTCCCACTGACTTTGTTGTGCTGGAAATGGAGGAGCACAAGAGTGCTACTCTCGTTCTAGGAAGACCCTTCCTAGCAACTGGACGATCCCTCATTGACGTCCAACAGGGGGAAATAACCCTGAGAGTCAATGATGATGAGTTCAAGTTGAACGTTGTCAAAGCCATGCAGCATCCAGACACATCAACAGACTGCATGAAAGTTGATCTTATTGACTCTTTGGTAGAAGAGATCAACATGGCTGAGAGTCTTGAATCAGAGTTGGAAAACATCTTTAAAGATGTTCAGCCTGATTTAGAGGATTCAGAGGACATGAAAGAGCCTCTGAAATTTCTTCTGGAAGAGGAGAAACCTCCTAAACCCGAGCTCAAGCCATTGCCACCATCCTTGAAATATGCGTTTCTGGGAGAAGGTGACACTTTTCCAGTGATCATAAGCTCTGCTTTAAATTCACAGGAAGAGGAGGCACTTATTCAAGTGCTAAGGACACACAAGACAGCTCTTGGGTGGTCCATAGGTGACCTTAAGGGCATAAGCCCAGCTAGATGCATGCACAAAATCTTATTGGAGGATAATGCCAAACCAGTGGTTCAACCACAGAGGCGGCTAAATCCAGCCATGAAAGAAGTAGTGCAGAAAGAGGTCACCAAACTACTAGAGGCTGGGATTATTTATCCTATTTCTGATAGCCCCTGGGTGAGCCCTGTCCAAGTCGTCCCAAAAAAGGGAGGCATGACAGTGATTCATAATGAAAAAAATGAACTGGTTCCTACAAGAACAGTTACAGGGTGGCGCATGTGTATTGACTATAGAAGGCTCAATACAGCCACCAGAAAGGATCATTTTCCTTTACCATTCATAGACCAGATGCTAGAAAGACTAGCAGGTCATGATTATTACTGCTTTTTGGATGGCTACTCAGGCAATAACCAGATTGCAGTAGATCCCCAGGATCAAGAGAAAACAGCATTCACATGTCCATCCGGAGTGTTTGCTTATAGAAGGATGCCATTTGGGCTATGTAATGCGCCTGCAACCTTCCAGAGATGCATGCTCTCTATTTTCTCTGATATGGTGGAAAAATTTCTGGAAGTCTTCATGGATGACTTCTCAGTATATGGAGACTCATTCAGCTCCTGTCTTGATCACCTGAAACTTGTTCTGAAAAGATGCCAAGAGACCAACCTAGTTTTAAACTGGGAAAAGTGTCACTTCATGGTGACTGAAGGAATTGTTCTTGGGCATAAAATCTCAAACAAGGGAATAGAGGTGGATCAAGAAAAAATAGAGGTAATTGAAAAATTACCACCACCTGCCAATGTTAAGGCAATCAGAAGCTTTCTGGGGCACACAGGATTCTATAGGAGGTTTATAAAGGATTTTTCAAAAATTGCAAAACCTTTAAGCAATCTGCTAGCTGCTGACACGCCATTTGTGTTTAACACAGAGTGCCTACAGGTGTTTGAAACGCTGAAAGCTAAGCTGGTCACAGCACCAGTCATTTCTGCACCAGACTGGACGTTACCATTTGAGCTAATGTGTGATGCCAGTGATCACGCCATTGGTGCAGTATTGGGACAGAGGCATGACAAGCTTCTGCATGTCATTTATTATGCTAGTCGCATTCTAAATGATGCCCAAAAAAACTACACAACCACAGAAAAAGAATTACTTGCAGTGGTTTACGCCATTGACAAGTTCAGATCATACTTAGTAGGATCAAAAGTGATTGTGTATACTGATCATGCTGCTCTTAAATATCTTCTTACAAAGCAGGATTCAAAACCCAGGCTCATTAGATGGGTGTTGCTTCTGCAAGATTTTGATATAGAAATAAGAGACAGAAAAGGGACAGAGAACCAAGTGGCTGATCATCTATCACGGATAGAGCCAGTAGAAGGGAAGCCCCTCCCCTCTCTTGAGATCTCTGAGATGTTTCCAGATGAGCACTTGTTTGCCATTCAGGAAACACCATGGTTTGCCGATATTGCAAACTATAAAGCTGCAAGGTTCATACCCAAGGAGTACAACAGGATACAGAAGAAAAAATTAATTACTGATGCAAAGTACTACTTGTGGGATGAACCTTATCTCTTTAAGAGATGTGCAGACGGAATTATCCGTAGGTGTGTGCCTAGAGAAGAAGCACAGAGGATCCTGTGGCATTGCCACGGATCTCAATATGGAGGCCATTCCGGAGGTGAGCGAACAGCCACCAAGGTCCTCCAATGTGGCTTCTATTGGCCCATACTCTATAAAGATTCCCGAGAGTTTGTACGTAACTGTGACAGTTGCCAAAGAGCTGGCAATCTGCCTCATGGTTACGCCATGCCTCAACAAGGAATCTTGGAGATTGAGTTGTTTGACGTATGGGGAATTGACTTCATGGGACCTTTCCCACCATCATACTCAAACACTTATATTCTGGTGGCAGTTGATTATGTATCAAAATGGGTTGAGGCCATTGCCACACCCACCAATGATACTAAAACGGTGCTGAAGTACCTCCAGAAACATATCTTTAGCAGGTTCGGTGTCCCTAGAATACTAATCAGTGATGGGGGCACTCACTTCTGCAATAAACAGCTTTACTCTGCCATGGTTCGGTATGGGATTCGCCACAAGGTGGCTACTCCATATCATCCACAAACTAATGGGTAAGCTGAAGTCTCTAACAGAGAATTAAAGAGAATCCTGGAACGGACAGTAAATACCCGTAGAAAGGATTGGGCACGGAGCTTGGATGATGCTCTGTGGGCTTACAGAACAGCATTCAAGACCCCTATAGGGACCTCTCCATACCAACTCGTGTATGGTAAGGCATGTCACCTGCCTGTGGAATTGGAACATAAGGCCTACTGGGCAACCAGATTCCTAAATTTTGATGCCAAATTAGCAGGAGAAAAAAGATTGCTCCAGCTAAATGAGCTAGAGGAGTTCAGATTCACAGCTTTCGAAAATGCCAAGCTTTATAAAGAGAAATCAAAAAAGTGGCATGACAGAAAGCTGTCATCTAGAATCTTTGAACCAAGATAGAAGGTTCTGCTGTTCAACTCTAGACTCAGGCTATTCCCCGGGAAATTGAAATCCCGGTGGAGGGGACCATACGTGATTACAAGCGTATCACCATATGGTTATGTAGAGCTTCAAGATATTGACTCTGACAAGAAGTTCATTGTTAATGGACAGAGAATCAAGCACTATCTTGAAGGCAATGTTGAGCAAGAGTGCTCAAGGTTGAAGCTAGATTAAAAGCTCAACAAGGTCCAGCTAAGGACATTAAAGAAGCGCTTGTTGGGAGGCAACCCAACTTTTATTTACTTTCATGGTTTTTCATGTTTTATTAGGTTCATGATCATGTGGAGTCACAAAATAAATATTAAAAATTGAAAACGGAATCAAAAACAGCAGAAGAAAAATCACACCCTGGAGGAAGCACCTGTCTGGCGTTCAACGCCAGAACAGAGCATGGTTCTGGCGCTGAACGCCCAAAATGGGCAACATCCTGGCACTGAACGCCCAGAACAAGCATGGTTCTGGCGTTCAACGCCAGAAATGGCTAGTAAATGGGCATTGAACGCCCAAAATGGGCACCAACCTGGCACTGAACGCCCAGAGTTGTGTGCAAGGGCATTTTGCATGCCTAAATTGGTGCAGGGATGTAAATGCCTTGACACCTCAAGATCTGTGGACCTCACAGGATCATTTCAAGATCTGTGGACCCCACAGGATCCCCACCTTCCCTCCTCATAATCCTAGTTTTTTTTCACATCTTCTTCTTCATCTATTCCTTCTTCTTTTGCTCGAGGGCGAGCAACATTCTAAGTTTGGTGTGGTAAAACAATTATGTGAAGGATCTATAGCTCAGTGGTAGAACATGTGGCTGCAAATCAAGAGATCCCTGTGATACCTCAGGGGATGCACTTCCCTCCACATAATTATTGGAAGCAACTGAGGATAGAAATACCAAAAATCACTAGGAATCAAGCCACAAAGGCAAGGAAGAGACATAAAAGAGCTCAAGAACATCATTGGTTCCTCAAGAAGGAAATGCCATCATCACTAAGGTGGACTCGTTCCTTGTTCTTACTTTTTCTGTTTTTCGTTTTCTCTATGTTAAGTGCTTATCTATGTTTATGTCTTCATTACATGATCATTAGTAGTAATTAGTGTCTATTTTGATTTTATCCCCAATTAAGTTATAGTCTATTTTTCTCATCATCAACAAACATGAATAAAATAGTAGATCTTTTGAATAAGAGGCAATAAAGTTTCGAGTTTTTAATAAGAAAAATTCTAATTAGTAACATGTGGTGGCAATGCTTTCTGTCTTCTGAATGAATGCTTGAACAGTGCATATGTCTTTTGAATTTGTTGTTTAAGACAGTTAAATATGTTGGCTCTTGAAAGAATGATGAACATGAGACATGTTATTGATAATCTGAAAAATCATAAAAAATGATTCTTGAAGCAAGAAAAAGCAGCAAAGAACAAAGCTTGCAGAAAAAAAAATATATATATAATAAAATAGGCGAAAAAAATTAGAAAGAAAAAGAAAAAGCAAGCAGAAAAAGCCAAAAGCTCTTAAAACCAAGAGGCAAGAGCAAAAAGCCAATAACCCTTAAAACCAAAAGGCAAGGGCAAATAAAAAGGATCCCAAGGCTTTGAGCATCAGTGGATAGGAGGGCCTAAAGAAATAAAATCCTGGTCTAAGCGGCTAAACCAAGCTGTCCCTAACCATGTGCTTGTGGCGTGTAGGTGTCAAGTGAGAACTTGAGACTGAGCGGTTAAAGTCAAGGTCCAAAGCAAAAAGAAGAGTGTGATTAAGAACCCTGGACACCTCTAATTGGGGGCTTTAGCAAAGCTGAGCCACAATCTGAAAAGGTTCACTCAATTATGTGTCTGTGGCATTTATGTATCCGGTGGTAATACTGGAAAACAAAGTGCTTAGGGCCACGGCCAAGACTCATAAAATAGCTGTGTTCAAGAATCATCACACTGAAATAGGAGAATCAATAACATTATCTGAATTCTAAGTTCTTATAGATGCCAATCACTCTGAGCTTCAATGGAGAAAGTGAGATGCCAAAACTGTTCGGAAGCAAAAAGCTGCTAGTCCCGCTCATCTAATTAAAATCTGAGTTTCACTCAAAAACTCTGAGATATTATTGCTTCTCAACCCATTAGTCTTCTATTTTATTTGTCTAGTTGCTTGAGGACAAGCAACAGTTTAAGTTTGGTGTTGTGATGAGCGGATATTTTATACGCTTTTTGGGGTTAATTTCATATAATTTTTAGTATGTTTTAGTTAGTTTTTAGTTTATTTTCATTAGTTTTTAGGAAAAATTCATATTTCTGGACTTAACTATGAGTTGTGTGTTTTTTTGTAATTTCAGGTATTTTTCTGGCTAAAATTGAAGGAGCTAAGCAAAAATCTGATTCAGGCTGAAAAAGGACTGCTGATGTTGTTGGATTCTGACCTCCCTGCACTCAAAGTGGATTTTCTGGAGCTACAGAACTCGAAATAGCGTGCTTCCAATTGCGTTAGAAAGTAGACATCGAGGGCTTTCCAGAAATATATAATAGTCCATACTTTGCACGAGGATAGACAACGTAAACTGGCGTTCAACGCCAGTTCTCTGCCCAATTCTGGCGTCCAGCGCTAGAAAAGGATCAAAAGTTGGAGTTCAACGCCAGAAATGGACCCAAACCTGGAGTTGAACACCCAAAACAGCCTTATGCACGTGAATTGCTTAAGTCTCAGCCCCAGCACATACCAAGTGGGCCCCAGAAGTGGATCTCTGCACCATCTATCAGAGTTTACTCATTTTCTGTAAACCTAGGCTACTAGTTTAGTATTTAAACAACTTTTAGAGACTTATTTTACATCTGATGACATTTTAGATCTGAACTTTGTACTTTTTGATGGCATGAGTCTCTAAACTCCATTGTTGGGGGTGAGGAGCTCTGCTGTGTCTCGATGAATTATTGCAAGTATTTCTGTTTTCTATTCAAACACGCTTGTTCCTATCTAAGATGTTCATTCGCGCTTAATTGTGATGAAGGTGATGATCCATGACACTCATCACCTTCCTCAAACCATGAACGTGTGCCTGACAACCACCTCCGTTCTATATCCGATTGAATGAGTATCTCTTAGATCTCTCAATTAGGATCTTCGTGGTATAAGCTAGAACTGATGGCGGCATTCATGAGAATCCGGAAAGTCTAAACCTTGTCTGTGGTATTCCGAGTAGGATTCAATGATTGAGTGACTGTGACGAACCTCAAACTCACGAGTGCTGGGCGTAGTGACAGACGCAAAAGGATAGCAGATCCTATTCCGGCATGATTGAGAACCTGCAGATGATTAGTCGTGCGGTGACAGCGCATTGGGAATCTTTTCACTGGAAGGATGGATGGTAGCCATTGACAACGGTGATCCACCTACACACAGCTTGCCATAGGAGGACGTGCGTGCGTGAATCAGAAGACAGAGGAAAGCAAAGATTCAGAAGACAAAGCATCTCCAAAACTCTAACACATTCTCCATTACTGCACAACAAGTAACCTTTAATTTATGCTCTCTTGTTTATTTGCAATTCAACTGATAAACATAATTGACTTCCTGACTAAGATTTACAAGATAACCATAGATTGCTTCAAACCAACAATCTCCGTGGGATTCGACCCTTACTCACGTGAGGTATTACTTGGACGACCCGGTGCACTTGCTGGTAAGTGGTACGAGTTGTGAAAAGTGTGATTCACAATTCGTGCACCATTGCCCATCCGTCTCAAGCAAAGCATATTCAAGTGAGCTAATTAAGCTTAGAGATGAGAGATTTACCCACTTGAATGAAGGGATAGATGGTGATGGCTTTGGAGGAGAGGTCTCCAATAACCTTGGCAAGGTGATTTCCAGCTCCATTCCCTTGGGCTCCTCTTTGACAACTTCCACCTCTTTGCAAGCTTCTTCAATATCAACCTCTTTGCTCTTGGTAGCTTTTTTCCAATTCAATCTCTTCTTCATTGTTCACCAAGGGCATGGGAGGTTGTTCTTCTTCTTCTTTAATCTCCATGTCAAGTCCAATGGGGGAGGATTCAAATGTAGATAAGAATTCATCAATGATTGAATCCATCTCTTGATCATCCCCTTCAAAGTCTTCAACCATGATATGCCTTGGAAGTTGTACACCCTCCTCAACATCAAATTCAAACTCCTTAGAAGGGGGCTCTATGACTGGGCTTTCCCATAGACGTTCCGCATCTCCTAAGTCTTCAACCACTTCTTCTTCTTTGATAATTCTGGCTTTCTCCTTACTGTCCACCGGAGTTTGTAGTGTCTCCTTCATGCTACGTTCTTCATTAGATTCTCCACATGAAGCCATGGGAGTTCCTTGAGTGCCCGAACGTCGGGAAGGTAATCGATTTATTGCTTGCTCCAGTTGATGAAGGGTTGCATGAAATTAATCTACTGTTTCCTTGAGGCGATCCTGTGATTCTTGGGTTGATGGATATGGACATGGTGCATATGGAGGTGGTGGTTCTTGGGAGTAATTGGGTTGGAATTGGGGTGGATAGGGTTTAGGGTCATATGGAGGTGAATGGTTGTAGGTGTCTTGTGAGTATGGTGGTTCATTGGCATATGATGGAGCTTGCTGGTAACTACAAGAGGGTCCACTATATCTATCATCTTGGTACGCACCTCGGAATGGTTTTTGACCGTAGTAAACTGGTGGAGGTTGGTTGTCACGAAAAGGTCCACCATAACTATTGTCTTGGCATGCATTGTAGGATGGTCGTTGTCCATGGTATCTTGGAAGGTGTTGTTGCTAAAAGGGTTGATTAGATCCTCGTGGCTCCTTCCAACTTTGATTGTTCCTACCTTGATGCATGTTCCTGTTATAGCTTCCATTCCTTCCAACAACATTAGAACCAAACTCAAAGTGATGGGGGTGAGAACTCATAGTAACTAATAAAAATTAAAAACAAAAATAAAAACAAATAAACAAGCAAAATAAAATATTAAAGTAACCAATAATAAGGCATACGTTTGCAATTCCCCGGCAACGGCGCCATTTTGATGAACTGAAGATTGATGGTTTAGAATTTACAATAAATTCTCGTTGCAAGTATAGTTTCTAAACCAAGCAATAATCCTTTCATACAAAAACTTGTTTGTCACTTAAGCAAACCCAATAAAATTGATAATCGAAGTATTGAAACCTCGAGTCATCTCTCAAGAAATTGCAGGGAGGTATGATTTATTATTAGTTATGGAAAAAGTATATTTTGTTTTGGGTTTTTAAAATAAGGAACAAGTAATTTAAATGGCAAGAAAAATAAATTAATAATTAGAAAAACTCTTGGCAAGGTATGAAAACTGGAAATTCCATCCTAATTATCCTTATCAGGTGTGATGAGAATTGTTATTGCTCCCACTTAGTTAACCCTTACTAAATAAAGGAAAGTCAAGTGGACCAATCAATTTGATCCTCAAGTCCTAGTCAACTCCTGTGGAAAGACTAGCTTTAGAGCGATCCAAATCAATCAGCAATTCCCAATTTTCAATCAACTGTTGAGTCTGATAACTCAAGTGTTACCAATTACTTAACCAAAGCAAAAAGGGAATAAATCTTAAATTAAATTAAAAGCATTATAAATAGAATAAAACAATCATAAATCTGAAATACCTCAATTTATATTAAATTGAATATTCAAATCTTAACATGGAAAGATTCATAAGTCAATTTGGCAACATAAATAATTAACAATTAAAAGCATTAGAGTATCTAAAAGTAAAAGAGAAACATAAATTAAAGAACATTGAACCTGGAGTGAAGAAAACAAAGGAATCCTAATTCTAAAACCTAAGAGAGAGGAGAGAGCATCTCTATCTAGAAAACTACATCTAAATCCTAAAATTGTGAATAATGAATGTTGTATCTCTGTTGTTGTATGAATAGATTGATTCTCCCACTTTATATCCTCTAATCTATATTTTCTGGGCTGAGAACTGGGCCAGAAACAGCCCAGAAATTGCTGGGGACGAAATCGGCCACGCTGGTTTTTCTGCAGAACGACGTGTCCGTGTGATTCACGCGTGCACGTCATTTTGCTGTATGGCCACTATAGCAAATTATATATCATTTTGAAGCCTCGGACGTTAGCTTTCCAACGCAACTAAAACCACCTCATTTGGACCTTTATAGCTCAAGTTATGACCGTTTGAGTGCGAAGAGGTCAGGCTGGACAGCTTAGCAATTTCTTCAACTTCTTGTATTCCTTCCACTTTTGCATGCTTCCTTTCCATCCTCTTAGCCATTCCTGCCCTGTAAACCCTGAAATCACTTAACACACATATCACAGCATCGAATGGTAATAAAAGAGGATTAATATTAGCAAATATAAGGCCAAAGAAGCATGTTTTCAATCATAGCACAAAATCAGGAAGGAAAATATAAAACCATGCAATTTATATGAATAAGTGAGTAAAGAATTGATAAAAACCACTCAATTGAGCACAAGATAAACCATAAAATAGTGGTTTATCAAGCACTGATTGTGAAAACAGAGCACGCTTCCTTGATTTAGTCATGGGCCACGCTTTTAAAAGCATGGCCTAAGGCTCCAAAGTGTGCCCAAACTCCAAAATGTACCCCAAAATTCCTCTTTTCTCCTTTTGAGCTTATTTTGTGCTTTTTTTCCACTTATTTCCTAAAAAGTTTATAAAATCAAATATCAAAGAAATATACTATTTAAGCACAAAGACATTCAATATTTAAGCATTAATCATCAATTTCTTTTATGAAAAAGCATAGAAAACATGCACAAGATGACATGTCATCATTTGTCTCATTTATTTTTAGGTGTATCCTTCGTTGTGGTATCCGTATTCTTATGCGGCGTTCTGTCCTCCAAACCAGAGTTGTGATCATTGTCAAGGTTGTCCTCCATGATGGTGGGATGACTTCCAGGTTCCACGGCAACGGCGCCAGTGTTCCGAGGGTTATCTGAAACTGAAGGTCGATCTCGAAGGAGATCTGCTATTATGGCCGGAGCTGTCGTGTCTGACTTGCTGAGCCTTGAGATATTGCTGATCCTTGATCACCGGAGGGGGTGGTACCTACAAGAGACTCCGATGCTTAAGTTAGCACGGGCTTTGAGCAGGTTTTTTGTGTAGAATCAGAGTATGAATTATACCTGGGGGCTCCAATGTATTTATAGTAGTATTTGAGTGACCTCCCTTGAGATAAGTTTGTTATCTTATCTTATTTTTGGTGAGATCATCTATCTTGTGGCCAGCCACCTTTGAGGTGGGCTGTGTCCTTCAGTCCTGGGCCTGTCTAGGGCCTCTAGTGATTTGACCGAGCTCTTTAAAAGGAGATCGGTGATGACAAACCTTTACAAGAGGTCGGTTGCTTTTGTCTTCATCCAATCTAGATCATGTAGCTCGACCCATGGTATGAACATGGAGGTTGATAGGGGCTCAGATCTTTACCCCTTATTGTGAACTTCTTTCCTTTGCTCTCATGAATTAGTTCAACATGCTCTAGAGACAGGATTCGGTTCACAGTTTGCGGTATGATTG
Organism: Arachis ipaensis; assembly: GCF_059453495.1. Classification (NCBI taxonomy): domain Eukaryota; kingdom Viridiplantae; phylum Streptophyta; class Magnoliopsida; order Fabales; family Fabaceae; genus Arachis; species Arachis ipaensis. The sequence goes on from NC_142444.1 coordinate 51,698,824, forward strand.
GACTTCTTGTGAAGACAACTCTCATGCCAGGTGAGAAGTTCTCAATTGGAATCTTCTTGTTCCTCTAGCCCTTAGGTACTTTCTTCTTGGTGCCTCCTTCCTCAATGGTGGGTGGTGAATGCCCAACATCAAACTTAAGTTTGTTGTTAGGGGGATCCGGATGACTTTCCACAGAGAGAGAAGGTTGAAACACTAAGTGCTATATGAAAGTACCTCCTTTATCAGAGAGGGAGTGAAGGTTAGGCATCTTAAACATTATATGGTCCTCCCATAACCTCAGAATTAACTCTCCTCTTTCTACATTAATCAAGGCCTTCCCAGTTATTAAGAAGGGCCTTCCAAAGATGATTAGAGTCATTCTTGTCCTCTTCAATGTCAAGTATCACGAAGTCTGCAGGGAGGTAAAGGTCTTCAACCTTTACAAGGATGTTCTCCACCAGTCCATATGCCCGTTTCAGGGACTTGTCTGCCATCTCTAGTGAGATCCTTATGGGCTGCACCTCTTGGATCCCAGCTTCTTCATCGCAAAAAAAATGCATCAGGTTTATGCTTGATCCAAGGTCGCATAGTGCCTTCTCAAATGTAATGGTCCCTATAGTGCAGGGAATCAGGAAGCTTCCGGGATTTGGCATCTTCTAAGGTAGCCTCCTTTACACAAAGACACTGTATTCCTTGGTCAGCACCACAGTTTCATCTCCCTTCAGGGCCTTCTTTTCAGAGAATGCATTTTTCAGATAGGCCATATAGGGAGGTTTCTTCTCCAATACCTCAGCAAAAGAAATGTTGATTTGTAACTTCTTGAAGATTGCCAAGAATTGAGCGATTTGCTCATCCTCAGTCTCCTTTTTCACGTTTAGAGAGGGTTGTACTTTAGGCTCTTTCATCTCCATTCGGGCGTGCATAAGTGCATTCATAGTCTCCTCTTGAGTCTTGTTCTCCTTCAGATCCTCAGCAGCATGCTCCTCCTTGGATTCGGCCTCTTCTTCCATAGTGAGGGCTTTGCACTCTTCCCTTAGATTTATCTCCGTGTTGCTTGGAAGAGTGTTGGAGGGTCCCTCGGGTATCCTTTTGCTCAATTGACCCACTTGTATCTCCAAGTTTCTTATTGAGGACCGAGTTTCTTGTATGAAACTATGAGTGGTCTTGGAGAGGTTAGAAACTACTGTGGCTAAGTCAGAGAGGCTTTGTTGAGGCATCTCCATCTGCTGCTGAGAGGGTTGGAATTGTCTATTGTTCAACCTATTTTGGTTAGTTTCACCCTGATTATTATTGAAGCCTTGTTGAGGCCTCTACTGATCTCTCCACCCAAAGTTAGGGTAATTCCTCCATCCCTGATTGAAAGTGTTTGCATAGGGATCATTATTGGGATTTCTAAAGGAATTTTCCATGTAATTCACTTCCTCCATGGTGGTCTGAGCAAAATTACCAGTGTCTTCTTCATAGGGTGCATCTTGAGTGGTAACTGCCGAAAGTTATATATCCCACTTAAGTGTTGGGAGATCATGTTGATTTGTTGGGACATAAGCTTGTTTTGAGCCAAAATGGCATCTAGTGTGTCCACTTTTATGACTCCTCTCTTTTGAGTAATTCCAGTGTTCACAGGGTTCCTCTCAAAAGTGTACATGTATTGGTTGTTGGCAACCATCTCAATAAGCTCATGCGCCTCTTCAGGCGTCTTCTTCATGTGCAGTGATTCGCCTGCAAAGTGATCCAGTGACATCTTGGCCATTTCAGAGAGGCCATCATAAAAGATCTCTAGCATGGTCCAATCTGAGATCATGTCTGGAGGGCATCTCCTGATCAACTACTTGTATCTTTCCTAGGCTTCGTAGAGGGATTCTTCCTCTTTCTGTCTGAAGGTCTGGACTTTCACCTTAAGCTTACTCAGCTTCTGGGGTGGGAAGAACTTGGCCAGAAATCTGGTAACTACCTTGTCCCATGTGTCCAGGCTCTCCTTAGGCTAAGAATCCAGCCATAGCTTTGCTCTGTCCCTTACAGCAAAGGGAAAGAGCATGAGCTTGTAAACCTCAGGGTTCACTCCATTTGTCTTAACAGTATCACAGATCTGCAGGAAATCAGATATGAACTTGTTAGGGTCCTCTGCGGGAGTCCATAAAACTGACAATTCTGTTGCACCAGAGTGACTAGTTGAGGCTTGAGCTCGAAATTATTGGCACCTATGGAAGGTATAGATATACTGCGCCCACAGAAGTCAGATGTGGGTGCAGTGTAAGAGCCAAGCACCTTTCTTGCCTCTTCTCCAACATTTGGATTTTTGGCTACCATAGTGGTCTCTTTAACTTCCTTCTCAAAAGATTTCGTGGGATTCTTTCCGGCTTTGTAAGCTTGGGTTTATTGCAAACACTGCCTTAAGGTCCTCTCAATTTCAAAATCAAAATCAAGAAGGGGTTCTTTATCCCTGTTCCTACTCATAAACAACAAGAGACAAAGAAAAAGTGGGAGTCTCTATGTCAGAGTATAGAGAGCTCCAAGTGAGATATCCTAAAAGAAATAAAGTAAGATAAAGTAGACAAAAAGAATTCAAGAATAAAGATGGAGGATTTAATTTATAGATTTTCAAAAAGAAAAAAAAAGTTTTTTTTTAAGAAATTTTTCTTTAAAAGGAAAGAGAAAACACTTCAAGAAACACCAAACTTAAATTTGAATTTAAATAAAAATAAGATAAAGATGTAAGAATTAACCTAAAACTTTTCAAAAATTAAAAAGAAAGGATTTTTAAAAGTTTATGAAATTTTAAAAAGAAGGAAAAAGAAAGACTAAAGAAACACCAAACTTAAAATTTGAAATTAAATGAAATAACTAAAGTAGGATTCGAAAATTAAGAAAAAGATAAATAAGATAAAGATCAAAAATCAAGAAAGATTAACAAGATATGATTCAAAAAATTAAAAAGAAAATTAATTAGACCAAGAACAAATCAGTAATAGAACACCAAACTTAAATTTTGAAATTAAATCAAAATAAGATAACCAAAAATTCAAAAATAAAGAGAAAAGATAACAAGAAAGAATTCGAAAATTCAAGAAAACACAAGATCAAATTCGAAAATCAAAAGGGAAAAATACTTCAACAAAAACTAATGAAAGTATCTAATCTAAGCAATAAAACTACCGGTAGTTGTCAATCTCGAACAATCTCCAACAACGGCGCAAAAAACTTGGTGTGTGAAATTAGAACTCGCACCACTTTATCGACAAGTGCACCGGGTCATCCAAGTAATACCTCAGGTGAGTGAGAATCAATCTCACGGGGATTATCGGAGTAAGCAAGCAATAGTTATCCTGTTGGACATAGTCAGGCAAACAGTAAAAAGTGGTTGTAGGGTTAAAATGCACAAGCAATCAAATAAAAAACGCAATTAAAAGATTGATGTAAAACAATGATGAGAAAACAGTTAAGGTCTTAGAGATATTTACTTTTCCAGATCAAAACGTCCTACCAAGTATTTTAACAATGAGTGATTCATTCTATCGCAAACCATAAGTGATTAAAACCTAATCTTTTTGTGATTTAATCTCCTCTAATCTTACTAAAATGCCACAGACAAGGTCAATTAATTCATATTAGAGGGTGAAGTTTAGAAACTAGTTTAGTGCCACAAAAACCTCAATTACCCAAAGCTAACAGGATTTTATGTCACTTATCCGATTAGTTTAGATAATTTGCAGTTTAGGAGGACTGTTTTCAAGCTGTAGCTCAAGCGAGATAACTCTCTTGAGAATCACGGGAGCTCATGTAGAATAAGGGTCATACTCTCGTTCCACCCAGAATCAAAAGATTAAGAACGAAAACAAAACCTTAGAATTAAATCAAACATTAATTAAAATAAAAAAGTAATAATATTAATCTATGGAAATAAATAGAGCTCCTAACCTTAACTAGGAGGTTTAGTTGCTCATAACTTTACAGAGAAAAATAGGTTTCTGAAAATATGCAGAAGGGAAGATCTCCTAAACCTAATAGATCTTCTCCTATAAATACTAATCTAATAATTAATGCTAAATCTAAAAGATATTATTTTAAAATAAAAATTACAAATATAAGATAAGATAAGCCTAAGGAATGCGAAATCCACTGTAGAGGCCCAATAGGTGAATGACTCGGACAGCAAGCTGGCGTTGAACATCAGGATTAGGCGTTGAACGCCCAGAAAGGAGTTGCGCTTCTGACTTCTTACCCCTTGCTAGGGGGTGCTCGTAGCTTTCCTATTTCTTGCTCCAGGCTTCTCCAAACTGCTCCGAATTTCACCTAAAATCATTAAAACACAAGAAAAACTCAAAGTAGCATCCAAAGGTGAATTTCGCACTAAAATATAATAAAATTTAATAAAATCAAACTAAAAATAATATAAAAACAACTAGAAAAAGGGTATAAGATGCTCACGCATCAAGGCCATAGACAAGGACGTGTCTTGGTCCTTCTTCAGCAAGCAGCGTCAATACAGACAAATTCTCCCGAAGGAAATCCATAAGTTTGTGAATTCCTTTATATTAGAATATATACATTATAACAGAAGAATTGCAATACTTGAAATATGAGATATTGTAAACCCAACAAACCAAATGGATAAGATCCATCTAACTCTATATACATATGTTCTTATCCCTAATTTAACTATTAAAATGAACTTATCAGTAGTTTCCTTTCTTAAAACACATGCCAGATTAAAAAAAATTCTAATTTATGCACTATTAGTAATGAAGAAAGAATAAATATGCCAAGCCTGTGAAGGTCTGCAATAGCTAGTGCCCTCAGTAAGTAGAAATTACTACGATCAAGGCAAAATTATATTCTAGTATAGCATTTTGCAACTGCAGATTTATTCCAAGCATTCAACTTCAACTTTCATCAGAATGAATGAAAGGTAGTCTTTTAAATAAGAAAAGGTAGCCAATAGTAAAAAATTAAAAACTTACATCATCACTATCGACATCACTGGTTGAATTTGTAACCTAACACCTATCATTTTTACTTTATCCTTAAACTAAATGCTCCCTTAGTTACAGCCGTTGAAGACACAAAAGAAATTGCAAGCCCCTTGGTGCAAAATCTACTAGCTCTTCCAACAGATCAGTTTAAACAAAAATAAAACCATGTAAATATAGATGGCATAATGGTTAAATTAGTAGTAGATAATGTGCTAATTTAATTCATATCATTTTTCTCAAAAGAAAAAGTCTTAATGAATTGCAACCAATTACCCTATGCAGGTAAGTGTCAATAGAATCAGGCATTTCATAGTTGATAACTATGTTAACCCATTCTATGACAATATCCCTGCCTACTAATATGTTGCCACAACAAGAATCCTTTGCCTTCCTTCTTGATGCCTTTGTATCATTTCAACCTGAAATACAAATTACATGTTGTCAAAATGATACTATTCACTTGATAGGTAGAAATAAAAAAGCACGCAAATTTATCACTTGATATAGTATCATCACTGATAGTCATGGATACCATGTATATCGCGCTTAGGAGATACCGTGAAAAAATAAAAACTAAAAAAAACACACGGTAACAACTAACTAACTGTTCATCCAAACTTAAAAATATACAGCTCCTCTTGACAAAATATATCAACCCATCTTGCAAATGGAATATGAACTTAAAGTCAAAATTACTGTAAACAAATAAAATAAAACATAGAGCATTGAACTTGTAATCTGTTATGCCATTTCATAAATTAGAAATTAGAACCAACTAAAATTACAAAGGAAATAACACAATATTGCTTTCACCAATCCATGAAACAACTTTCAAGTTCCAAACTAATATAACTTTCTGTTCTCAAAAATTACACAGAAAATGATGACTCGGAGCTGAAAAAGCTGGGCAATTTGCCAGTATCGAAGCTAGCAACCAAGTCAAACAAAAACAAAAACTTATGATAAACTAATATTCTGCTGCTTTTAATTATTATCATTGAACCTGTTATGCTATTATTGAGTTGAATCAGCATATCATCTCAATCACGGACGGAAGAACATAAATCTTCTTTGGAATGAGCCCTAAATGCTCGCCGTCAGATAGAATATAAACTCCACTTCTGCCTAAAATGTCCTCCACCTCAATAAAATTTACATTGCCAAGCACAGAGAAAACACTGAATTAGTTCAACTGTAAGCAAGCCTAAAAGAAATTAAAAGAGCTAAAGACTTGGAATATGATTTCATTGAATGTCATGACTACATATATATCTTAGAAAGCTTGAAACCCAAAATAGACAGGTCGTGTTATATATGTAAAAAAGAACATGTAAGCAATTATTATTCTAATTATCTATTTAGAATCCAATTAACTCGGTTTTGGATCAAATTAAATTGCATAAAGCAAAGAAAAAACATAACAAAAGCCTAAAATCAGAAACAACAAGGTTGCAAGAGAGCGGTGATAACAACAACAACTACAGCGATAGTGCTTGAACGACGTCGTTAAGGGCTGAGAGAAGGCAGAAACAGAGACTGAGTGAGAGAGAAGGATACCTGAGGACGGCGGCGCTGTTTGTGACGACAGCAGCGGTGATGCTTTGGAGGTTGGTGACGGCACGACAGACTGAGAGAACAAGTCATCCAATGAGGCGGTTATGCTTTGGTGGCACGACGATGGCGACAGAATGGAGGAGGAGCAACAGGCCGTAAGGCATTACCGAGAATTAGGGTTCATTCTCTGGAAGCATGATTTGGAGAAGAAGCAAAATTCAGTTTTTAATATTTTAATAAATTATACAATTACCTATTTTAAAAAATGATTTAATTACAAAATAACCTAATCATAGTTAACATAACCAATTAAAGAGTGATATGTCATAGAGGGTAATTTACATGTTATTATAGGAAGTGTAGAATAGAATTTACCATATATTTTGTTAGTTGAGTGTAAATGTTCTAGATACATGGTCTTTTAAAAATTTCTATATTTTGCATCAAAATTTTTTATGTTGTGTATCAAAATTTTTATGTTGTGAATCAAAATTGTTATGCTCTAATTTTTTAATAGGAGAAGAAGATGAAGAAGACAACGACGATGATAATGATAATGAAAGAAAGTAAAAAAAAAAGAAGGAGGAAAGAAAATCAAACAAGAGAAGAAGAAAAAACGATAGCAACGACAACACGTATATATGTACGCTCGAAGAAGAAGCGCACTATGACTTAGTTAAATATTTGTTTTAAAAAATTTGGACTACTAACTTTATTGTTTAGCAATAGTTATTATAGACTTTTATCAATTTAAAATATTAATTGTCCAAAATTGCGCGGTAGATGTACATTGTCTAGCTAACAGTCAAGCTTGAAAGTCTAGGCGTAATGGTTGGGTTTTTATGTATACAAATTATTTAGGAAACAAAATTTTGAGAAAATCCTAAAACAACTCTCGTTATAGATTTCTTCTATTATTATTATTATTATTATTATTATTATTATTATTATTATTACCAATTACAAGATATTAAAATATGAGTTTAATTTTAATGTATTAATACTATAAAAATACACAATTGTCCAATTATTTTTTTTGGATAATTATTTACGTTATCAATATAAAATATAATTATTTTATTAATGTGACGTTATATGATTGGATATACACGTAAAATTATTTTACACTGACTCTACATTAAAATTATATTGTTAAGATATTTATATATAGAATTTATTAACCTATTACGAGTAGCTTGATTTTTAAATTATTCATGTTATTAAATTGCTACCTGTTGACATACCAAAAACCTCTGGCACCGTTTGGTTGATGTCTGTGTATGCCAAAGACAGAAACACGGTGGGGCGTATTTTTTATTTGAAACATGAGACACAAATTAAGAGAGACACGGTGACGTAGAGATACCCATAAAAAACATGTGTTTTGTGTCTTTCCAATTAGCTGAGACACTAATTTTTAAGTTGAGACACTGGAAATTTTTACCATTTTATCCCTTCAACCTAATTTTTTTCTTCAACCATTCTACATTTCCCCTCTCAGCCTCCATACTCTCTGCTCATTATTGTTGCCCGATTTGGGCTTCAATGGCGTTGCTTCCATCCTCTCTATGGTGGCTGGTGCACGAAACTGACTCTACACGTTTTGCGCAGATAGACAGGCAAGTATACCAGAGCGTCCAAGTAATACTTCAGGTGAGTGAGGGTCGATCCCACGGAGATTGTTGGTGTAAGCAAGCCGTGGTTATCTTGCAAATCTTAGTTAGGTGGATAGAAAATATAGTTGTCACGAGAAAACGTATAAAACAGATAAATAAATAAAACGTAACTAGGTAGGTGTGAAATCAATGATATGAGACCAGTTGAGGCTTCAGAGATCCTTTGTCTTTTCGGATTAACTTTTCTTACTGTCTACTTCAATAACTTTCTGATTCCTTCAATGGCAACCGTAAGTGATTAACTCATGTCCTCTCATCAAGTTAACCTCCTCTACTGCAGCAATCCACCATGTTGAGATGACTCATGTCCTCTCATCAAGCCACCTCTAGGCTTCTCACCGTAGCAGAAGATGAAGCTCTAAGCAATCCACTCCCCTTCACGATCCTACTCAAGGTGCCACAGACAAGGCAGATCTTCTGGATCAAAAAGTGTTGCTTCTCTTACTCTAACCTTAACGCCACAGAGACCTCATGCAACTGTAGTCAATGAAATTTCATGTCACGTATCCAAAGTTGCTCAGATTCTCTATTGGAATCCGCAATGCAATCTCTAGCTTTAGTTCAATGCTATCTGGGTCAGGACTCGCACGGAACCCATGTAGAACAAGGATGATTGTCAAGGGTCACCCTCAATTCATGAGATGAAGAACGAGAATGCATAAGAGAATAGAATCAGACTTGCATTGAAATAGAACAGTAATATTATTTATCCATGAAACTCAGCAGAGCTCCGAACCTTAACCTTAGGTGGTTAGTGACTCATACTGTACAAAAGTGATGAATTCGAATGGGGGGAAGAAGATCAAAAAATTTTAACAAGAGTGATCTTCTCCTATAAATACTAATCTAGTAACTAAGGATTACACAAATATGATAGACTAGACTTAGAGGTGCGAAAATCCACTTTTTGGACCTACTTGGTGAGTGTTTGGGCTGAGCTAAGGGTGTCTCTACATGCTAATACCCCTTAGGGGCATTGAAACTCCCTTTTGAGCGTTCAATGCCAGCTACCCCCTTTTGGGCATTGAACGCCAAGAATATGGCTGGTGTTTGGCATTGAACGCCAGTTTTGGGCCTTCATTTCCGAAGCAAAGTATACACTATTATATATTTCTGGAAAGCCCTGGATGTTAGATTTCCATAGTCGTTAAGAGTGCGCCATTTGGACTTTTAGAGCTCCCGAAAAGCTCTTTCGAGTGCACGGAGGTCAGATCCTGATAGTATCTGCAGTTCTTTCTCTGTCCCTAAATCAGACTTTTGCTCAAGCTCCTCAATTTCAGCCAGAAAATATCTGAAATCACCATAAAACACAAAAAATCAAAGTGGAATCCAAAAATGTGAATTTTTCACTAAAACCTATGAAAACATAATAAAACTTAAACAAAACATAACAAAAACTATATGAAAATTATGCTAAAAAGCGTATAAAATATCCGCTCATTAGAACACCAAACTTAAATTGTTGCTTGTCCCCAAGCAACCAAAAACAAAGTAGGATATAAATAAGAGAAGGATACAATAAATCTCAGAGTTCTCAATGAAGCTCAGTCTCAATTAGATGAGCAGGACTAGTAGCTTTTTGCTTCTGAATAGTTTTGGCATCTCACTCTCCTTTGAAGCTCAAGAATAGTTGGCATCTTTAGGAACTCAGAATCCAGATGATATTATTGACTCTCCTAGTTTAGTTCTTTTTTATTCTTGAACACAACTTCTTTTGATTCTTGGCCTTGACTCTAGGCACTGTGTTTTTCAGTATTACCACCGGATACATAAATGCCACAGACACTTAAATGGGTGAACCCCTTAGGATTGTGATTCAGCTTTGCTAGAATCCCCAGCTAATGGTGTCCAGAGTTCTTAAGCACTCTTTTTGCTTTGGATCACGACTTTAACTGCTCAGTCTCAAGCTTTTCACTTGACACCTTCACACCACAAGCATATAGTTAGGGGAGGAGTTCATTTGAACTTTTTAGGCCGAGATTTTTGTTTTCTTTTGGGCCCTCCTATCCATTGATGCTCAAAGCCTTGGATCCTTGCTCTTGCCTTTTAGTTTAAAGAGCTATTGGCTTTTTCTGCTTGCTTTTTTTTCGCATATATTTTTTTTCTTTTATTATTTTTTGCTGCTTTTTCTTGCTTCAAGAATCAATTTTTGGATTTTTCATATTACCAATAATACTTCACTTTTATCATCCTTCTTTCAAGAGCCAACATTCTTAACTCCAACATCAAATATGCACTATTCATTCATGCATTCAGAAAACAAAAGCAATGCCACCACATCAAATAATCGAACTATTCTTAATATATAACTCGAAATTTATTTACCTTTACTGCTTCTAAAAAATCAAAATTTTATTCAAGTTCAATGAGATGATAAGAGGAACATTTTATAGCTGATTGGAAAATAAAAATTTAAATCCTAATGATGCTCATGTAATTCTTAAATTAAAAGACAAAAAATTAAATAAACATATGAACTTAAATACTACTAGTGATCATGTAAATCTAAACATAAGAGACAGGAATTAGAATAGCGACAAAAATAGGGAGGATGAACTCAACCACCTTAATCGTGGCAGGCATTAGGCTCTTCAGGGGATAATTTCTGACGCTTCAGCTCTTCTAGCTCACACCCCTGCTTCTCTTGTTCCTTGACTAGTTTGCAAAGCATGCTAGTCTGGTCTTTTTGCTCCTCTCTTAATTGATCCAAGGTTGTCTGCAATTGTGCAACAGATGCTTATAGATGGGTCCAATATTCAATTGGACTGATCTCTTACGTCTTCAGAGGCTCAGGAGTCTTCCTTTTGGGATGATCAGCTGGTACTTGGGCGCTTTCCATCACTTCTTGGTGATTGGGCTTTCTGCTGGGATAAATGAGTCTTTGTTAATCAGAACTCTAGCCTCCTTGCATAAGCGAAAAATAAGGTTTGGATAGGCTAATCTGGCTTGAGTTGACATCTTGTTTGCAACCTTGTATAGCTCAAAGGGGATCAATTGGTGGACTTTCACCTCATTCCCCATCATGATGCAGTGAATCATCACCACCCTTCTGATGGTAACTTCAGAGCGGTTGCTAGTAGGGAGTATAGAACGCCCAATGAAGTCCAACCAATCCCTAGAAACTGATTTGAGATCCAATCTTCTCAGTTGGTTTGGTTTACCTTTTGTGTTATTGATCCACTAAGTTCCAGGCAGACATATGTCTTCTAGAATTTGAAGCAATTTTGGATTAGCCACCATCTTCCTATAAAAGGATTCTGGATCATCCCTTTGTGGAGGTAACTTGAAGATCTCTCACACCTTGTCAAGATGGAAATAGAGAGTCTTCCCTCGCACCATGGTGTAAAAAGTATGGAATCTTTGTCCATCTTTCTTTTGCTTATCTGTCATCCACAGATTTGCATAGAATTCATGAATCATTGTTATTCCAACAGTGATCTCAGGGTTGGCTAGGATCTCCCAACTTCTCTTTCAAATTTTCTCTTGGGTCTCTGGATACTCATCTTCTTTTAATTCGAATTTGGCCTCCGGGATCACTGTCCTCTTGCACATTATTTTGTAATAATTATCTTCAGGCTGCTTTATGTAAAATCTAAGAGGTTTGAAAACAACTATTTGGTTGTCTTCTTTCTTGCTTCTTGAAGTGGAATTTCCACTTTTTGGAGCCATGAAATTCGAATGGAGTGAGAAGGCAAGGCTCTTTTCACACCAAACTTAAAAGGTTTGCTCATCCTCGAGCAAAAGAGAAGAAAGAAGACGAAGAGGAGGAGAAGAATTCGAAATTAGTGTGGATAAGGGAGTGTGTGGGGCGAATGTTATATATAGGGAAGGGAGGGAAGGTTTTTGAAATCAATTAGATAAAAGATAAACAAGATATGATTTATACTTTAGTAAAAGATAGAAAAAAAGATAGGTTTTAAAATAAAAAAGATATGAAAAAGATAAAAAGATAAGATAGAAGGTATGAAAAAGACTTTAAAGTTAAACAAAAGATATGAAAAAGAATTGAAAAAGATATAAGATTTTGAAAAAAATTTGAAAAAGAATTGAAAAAAATTTGAAAAGATTTTAAATTTAAAAAGATTTGAAATTAAAATATGATGGTTTAGAGAATCGTGTTTAAAAGATATGATTGAAAAGATAAAAATTGGAAAAGATAAGCTTTGAAAAAGTCAACAACTTCCCTAACCTGTTTTGGGCGTTGAATGCCCAGAATGCCTTGATTCTGGCGTTCAACGCCATGCTAGTACTCCTTCTGAGCGTTGAACGCCCAGCTAGTGCCCCTTGGCTGGCGTTCAACGCCAGGCTTTCTGCCCCTGGAGGGCGTTCAATGCCCAACCAGTACCTCCTGGCTGGCGTTGAACGCCAGTCTTTCTGCCTCTTAGGGGCGTTCAACGCCCCTCTTTCCCTCTTGCCTAGTGTTCAATGCCAGCAAGGGGCCTTCTTCAGGGTGCTCTATTTTCTGCTCTGACAGTTTCTGTTTCTGTTCTAACTACTACACATGATCACGAACTTAAACAAATATAAAAATTAAAATGAGATAACTGAAATAAACTTAATGAAAAACAAAATAACTTTAATTATGACTGGGTTGCCTCCCAACAAGCGCTTCTTTAACGTCACTAGCTTGATGGTACTGCACTTATGTCAGTAATAGGGTGGATTGTCTTGCTCAATCTCACCACCCAAGTAATGTTTCACTCTCTGGCCATTAACAGTAATTCTCTTGTCAGAGTAATTGCACTGAAGTTCTATATGACCATAGGGTGATACATTAGTGATCAGGAAAGGTCCTGTCCAACGTGACTTAAGCTTTCCAGGGAAGGGCTTTAGTCTAGAATTGAAGAGCATAACTTTTTGTCCAGGTTCAAATACTCTGGAAGAAATCTTTCTATCATGCCACTTCTTAGCCCTTTCTTTATAAATCCTTGCATTCTCAAATGCAACAAGTCGGAATTCATCCAACTCATTTAGCTGGAGCAACCGTTTCTCTCCTGCTGCCTTTGCATCAAGGTTTAGGAGTTTGGTTGCCCAGTAGGCCTTGTGTTCCAGCTCCATTAGCAGGTGGCACGCCTTCTCATACACCAATTGATATGGTGATGTTCCTATAGGGGTCTTAAAATCTGTTCTGTATGCCCAGAGAGCATCATCAAGCTTTCTAACCCAATCATTTCTAGAGGTATTCACTGTTCTTTCTAGGATTCTCTTTAATTCTCTATTCGAGACTTCAGCTTGCCCATTTGTTTGTGGATGATATGGGGTAGCCACTTTATGGCAAACTCCATATCGGCTCAACACGGAGTCAAGCTGTTTATTGCAGAAATGAGTTCTTCCATCACTGATCAGTGTCCAAGGGACACCAAATCTGCTAAAGATATTCTTCTGAAGGAAATTCATTACTACTCTAGTGTCACTTGTGGGTGATGCAACTGCATCGACCCATTTAGACACATAGTCTACTGCCACAAGGATGTAGATGTTTGAGTATGAAGGTGGGAAAGGACCCATGAAGTCTATACCCCATACATCAAACAGCTCAATCTCTAGGTTTCCATGATGAGGCATGTCGTGACCATGAGGGAGATTGCCAGCCCTTTGGCAACTGTCACAGCGACGGACAAACTCTCGGGAATCCTTAAAGAGTGTGGGCCAGTAGCAAGCACTTTGGAGGACTTTAGTGGTTGTTCGCTCTCCTCCAAAGTGTCCTCCATAATCGGAGCCATGGCAATGCCATAGGATTTTCTATGCCTCTTCTTCAGATACACAGCGGCGGATTATCCCATCCGAGCATCTCTTAAAAAAATATGGTTCATCCCACAAGTAGTATCTCGCATCATTAATGAGCTTTCGGGCTTGCTGCCTACTATATTCCTTGGGGATGAATCTTATAGCCTTGTAATTCGCAATGTCTGCAAACCAAGGTGTTATCCGGATGGCAAAGATTTGCTCATCCGGGAAGGTTTCAGATACCTCAGTAGAGGGAGGAGATGTCCCTTCTACTGATTCAATCCGAGTAAGTGGTCAGCCACTTGATTTTTTGACCCGTTTCTGTCTCTGATTTCTATATCAAACTCTTACAAGAGTAGTACCCATCTTATCAGCCTGGGCTTGGAATCCTGCTTGGTGAGTAGATATTTGAGAGCAGCATGGTCAATGTAGATAATGACCTTAGATCCTATTAGATAGGATCTGAACTTGTCAATGGCATACACCACTACAAGTAATTCCTTCTCTGTGGTAGTATAGTTCTTCTGCGCGTCATTTGGAACACGGATGGCATAATAAATGATGTGCAAAATTTTGTCATGTCTCTACCCCAGAACCGCGCCAATGGCATGGTCATTGGCGTCACACATCAGTTCGAATGGTAAGTCCCAATTGGGTGGAGAGATGATAGGCGCAGTGATAAGCTTAGCTTTCAGAGTCTTAAACGCCTGGGTCAAAGAGAAATGGAGTGTCAGTAGCTAGTAGGTTGCACATGGGTTTTACGATTTTGGAAAAATCTTTGATAAACCTCCTGTAGAATCCTGCATGTCCCAGGAAACTTCTGATTCCTTTGACATTAGTGGGTGGTGGTAATCGCTCAATTACCTCCACCTTAACTTGATCCACTTCTATTCCCTTGTTCAAAATCCGATGCCCAAGAACAATCCCTTCAATCACCATGAAGTGGCATTTTTTCCAATTTAAAACCAGGTTTATCTCTTGGCATCATTTGAAAACTAGGGCCAGATTGTCAAGGCAGGATTCAAATGAATCCCCAAAGACTGAGAAGTCATCCATGAACACTTCAAGGAACTTCTCCACCATATCAGAGAAGATGGAAAGCATACACCTCTGGAAGGTGGCAGGTGCATTGCACAGGTCAAATGGCATCCGCCTATAAGCAAACACGCCATATGGGCATGTAAATGCTGTTTTTTCTTGGTCCTGAAGATCCACTACAATTTGATTACAGCCGGAATATCCATCCAAAATGTAGTAGAATGCATGACCCGCTAGTCTTTCCAGCATTTGATCTAAAAATGGCAAAGGAAAATTATCCTTTCTGGTGGCGTTATTGAGCCTCCTATAGTCAATGCACATACGCCACCATGTAACTGTTCTTGTGGGAATCAATTCATTCTTTTCATTATGAACCACTGTCATGCCTCCCTTTTCGGGGACAACTTGGATAGGGCTCACCCAGGGGCTGTCAGAAATGGGATAAATAATCCCAGTCTCCCATAATTTTGTTACTTCCTTCTACACCACTTCCTTCATGGCTAGGTTCAGTCACCTTTGCGGTTGTACCACTGGTTTGGCGTCATCCTTCAGCAGGATCTTGTGCATGCATCGGCTTGGATTAATACCCTTAAGGTCACTTATTGTCCACCCAAGAGCTATCTTGTGTGTCTTCAACACTTGAATTAGTGCTTTTTCTTCTTGTGGTTCTAAGGCAGAGCTTATGATTACAGGATAAGTATCCCCATCTCTAAGAAATGCATATTTCAAGGAGGATGGTAATAGCTTGAGCTCGAGTTTAGAAGGCTTGTCCTCCTCCTTAGGAGTTTTCAGAGGCTCCTTTATTTCCTCTGGCTCCTCTAACTCAGGCTGAGCATCGTAAAAAATGTCGTTTAGCTCTTCTTCGAGTCTCTCAGCCATGTTCACTTCTTCCACCAGGGAGTCAATGATATCAATACTCGTGCACTCCTCTGGAGTGTCTGGATACTGCTTGGCCTTGACAGCATTTAGTACGAACTCATCTTCATTGACTCTCAGGGTTACTTCCCCTTTTTAAACGTCAATAAGAGTCCATCCTGTAGCTAGGAAAGGTCTTCCTAGGATAAGGGTTGTACTCTTGTGCTCATCCATTTTCAGCACCACAAAATCTATGGGCAAAGCAAAGGGTCCAACCCTAACAATCATGTCTTCAATCACGCCTGATAGAAGCTTAACAGAGCCATCAGCAAGTTGGAGACATATGCGGGTAGGTTTAACTTCGTGAGTTAAGCAGAGTCTCTTTATTAGTGATGTAGGTATTAAGTTAATACTTGCTCCGAGATCACATATGGATGTCTTTGTATAGACATCCCCTAGGGTGCAAGGTATCATGAAGCTCCCAGGATCTTTGAGTTTCTTTGGTAAGCTCTTTTGGATTACTGCACCACATTCTTCAGAAAGGAGGAATGTTTTTGCCTCTCTCTAATCCTTCTTATGACTTAAGATATCTTTCATGAACTTAGCATAAGAAGGTATCTGTTCAAGAGCCTCTGTGAAAGGGATCTTGATCTCAAGTGTCTTGAGATAATCTGCAAAGCGGACAAACTGTTTATCCTTTTCCGCTTGGCGAAGCTTCTGAGGATATAATTTTAGCCATGTACTCATCAACCTTAGTTGATGTAGCTTAGATGCCTACAGAGTTGGAAGGGGGGGGGTTAGTAGCTTGCTTAGGAAGGGTCTTATCAGCACTTGCATGCGTCTGACCATTCCTAGTTGGGTGTTCAACACCCTTGCTGCCACTTTCCTGGCGTTCTACACCAGGAACACTGTTCCCTTTTGGGCGTTCAACGCCAAGAGTGAGCACCCTTTCTTGGCGTTGAACTTCAATTACATTCCTCTTTGGACGTGCAACGTCCTCAGAGGTGTCTTGGACAGTAGTCTGGTTGTCCTCTGTTAGCCTTTCTTCTTCTGGTCTCCTGTTGCTCTGAGGTTGGGTGTTCAACGTTTTCCCACTCCTTAGTTGGATTGCCTGATAGGGGTGTTCGCGGTGCGGTTTGGATCGGTTTTGAGTCAAAACCTCATCCAATCCGAACACTATGTTTACTTGCGGTGCGGTTTGGATTGGATGATTTAAAAAAAATCCATTCCGATCCGATCCAATTTCGAGCGGTTTAGATCGGATTGGATTTGCGGTTTTATAAATTAAAAAAATTAAATATATATAACAAGTCTCAACATCAAATTTCAAATAATCAACAATGACATAGCAAGTCTTAACAATATCTTAAAAAACCAACGATAACATAACAATAGAAATAAAATTATAGGTTTGTTAAAATAAATAAATAAATCACATTTTGAACATAAAACATCTATTAAATAATAATAATACATGAAAAATATAAAAATGTATAACAAATTGAATATGTTATAAGTATAATTGTAAACATAATAATAAAATAATAATATTATAACACATTGTGTGGTTTGGATTGGATTGGATCGGTTGTGAAAAGTAGATCCGAAATCCGATCCGATCCAGCGGTTTGTAAAAAATAAGATCCAATCAAATCCGAATTGGTGCAGTTTTAATCGATTTTCGGTTTGGATTGAATTGAATGAGCGGTTTAATTTGGATCGATTTGAATTTGAACACCCCTATTGCCTGACATTCATCATTTATCTGCTTAGATAATTGCTACCTTGTTTGACTCAGTTGGGCTTCTACATTCCTATTGGAAGCCTGTGTTTCTCACAAAGCCTCTTGCAACTCCAGCAACTGCTGTGCAAGGACGTGCAACTGCTAAGTCAATGGGCCATCTTGTTCTAGAGAGTTAGACTCAACAGATATTGCCTTAACCTCTCCTTTTATGGAAGTCTCATCCACCGAGTACAGATGCTGGTTCATGGCAACTGTCTTAATAAGTTCGTGAGCCTCTTCAATTGTCTTTCTCATATGTATAGAACCACCAGCAGAGTGGTCTAGAGACATCCTAGCCATGTCCGTGAGGCCATAATAAAACATGTCTAATTGCACCCATTCTGAAAATATTTCAGTGGGGCATTTCCGTAGCATTCTTCTATACCTTCCCCAAGCATCATGAAGAGATTCATTATTCTCTTGTTTGAGAGCCTTGGCTGTCCAGCCTTAACTGGGTCAATTTCCTTGGGAGAAAGTGTTGATTTAGAAGCTTGTCTACTAGCTGCTTCCATGTTTTCAAGCTAGATTTGGGTTGGTTATCTAACCACCTCTTTGCTTGATCTCTTACAACAAAGGAAAAGAGTAGCAGTCTATAGACATCCTGGTCTACTCCCTCAGTGCGTACTGTATCAGCAATTTGTAAAAAGTTTGCCAGGAACTCAGTAGGTTCTTCTTGTAGAAGTCTAGAGTACCGGCAGTTTTGCTGCACCAGAATAATGAGCTGAGGATTTAGCTCAAAATTACTTGCTCCAATGGGAGTATACTGATACTTCTCCCATAGAAGTTAGGAGTGGGGGCCATCTAGGACCCCCAAAGTTCTTCTGAATTGTTCATCCCTATTTGGATTCATGGTGAAGAAAGGTAGGAGAATTGAGAAGTAAAAAGGGAAACTGAAATTAAAATATTTTTATTTTTATTTATTAATTAAATTCAAAAATAAAAGCTAATTAATTAAAAGAAATTGAAAATTTGAAAGTAGTTTTCGAAAAAGAAGAGAGAGAAAGAGATGAGAAATTTTTGAAATTGAAGAGAGAGGAATTAGTTAGGAACTTTTGAAAAAGAAGAAAGAGAAAATAAGTAACTAATTAAGAAAGATTTGAAAATAAGATAAGAAAGAAGATTAGAAAAAGATTTGATTTAAAAGTTTTGAAATTTAAGAATTGGAAAGAAAAAAAATCAACAAGATAAGATAAAAATTTAAAAGATTTGAAAAAGATTTGATTTTGAAATTGAAATTGAAACAAGATAAGATAAAGATTTGAAAATAAGTTGAAAATATAAGATTTTAAATTTGATTTTTGAAAAAGATTTGATTTTGAAATTTGAAATTAAGATAAGATAAGATAGAGATTTAAAAAAGTTTTGAATTTTAAAATTTAAAAAGAAAGATAAGATAGGAAAGAATCAAATTAAAAGAAAAGATTTTAAAAGATTTTAAAAAAATAAGATTTGAAAATTGAAATTTGAAATTTGAAATTTGAAATTAAGATAAGATAAGATAATGATTTGAAATTAAAATTTGAATTTTATTTTTTTAGAATTTTTGAAAAATTTTGAAATAAAGATAAAAAATATATTTTTTATTTTTTGAATTAATGAAGAAAGAGAAAAATAACCAAAAGACATCAAACTTAAAATTTTTAGATTAAAAGACACTAATTTTCAAAAATTAAGAAGACAAGCACGAAAAGACACCAAACATAAAACTTTTAACATCAAAACAAGAAAAGAAACAAGAACAACTTGAATACCAAGAAGAACACTAAAGAACAAATTCGAAAACTTAAAGCAAACAAAGAACACACAAAGGACACCAAACTTAAGAATTGATGACACTAGACTCAAATAAAAGATACTATTTTTGAAAATTTTTGGAAAAGAAAACAAGAAAGTTCGAACCTTTAACAAGAACAAGAACAAAAGACTCAAACAAAAGATAAAGATTAATAAACAAAAGCAAAGATTTTTGAATTTTTTTTTTGAAAAAAAAAATAAAAGACTCAAACAAAATATTAAAAAGTACCTAATCTAAGCAACAAGATGATCCGTTAGTTTGTCAAATCCGAACAATTTCCGGCAACGGCGCCAAGAACTTGGTGCACGAAATTGACTCCGCACATTTCACACAGATAGACCGGCAAGTATACCGGGTCGTCCAAGTAATACCTCAGGTGAGTGAGGGTCGATCCCACGGAGATTGTTGGTTTGAGCAAGCAGTGGTTATCTTGCAGGTCTTAGTTAGGCAGATAGAAAATATAGTTGTCACGAAAAAACGTATAAAACAGATAAATAAATAAAACGTTACTAGGTAGGTGTGAAATCAATGGTATGAGACCGGTTGTGGCTTTGGAGATGCTTTGTCTTTCCGGATTAACTTTTCTTACTGTCTACTTCAATAACTTTCTGATTCCTTCAATGGCAGCCGTAAGTGATTAACTCATGTCCTCTCATCAAGTTAACCTCCTCTACTACAGTAATCCATCAAGTTAACCTCTCTAGGCTTCTCACTGTAGCAGAAGATGAAGCTCTAAGCAATCCACTCCCCTTCACGATCTTACTCAAGGTGCCACAGATAAGGCAGATCTTTCATATCAGAAAGTGTTGCTTTTCTGACTCTAGCCTTAACGCCACAAAGACCTCACACACCCATAGTCAACGGAATTTCATGTCACGTATCCAAAGTTGCTCAGATGCTCTATTGGAATCCGCAATGCAATCTCTAACTTTAGTTCAACGCTATCCGGGTCAGAACTCGCACGGAACCCATGTAGAATAAGGGTGATTGTCACGGGTCACCCTCAATTCATGAGATGAAGAACGAGAATGCATAGGAGAAATAATCAGACTTGCATTGAAATAGAACATTAATATTATTTATCCATGAAACTCAGCAGAGCTCGTAACCTTAACCTTAGGAGGTTAGTGACTCATACTGTACAAAAGTGATGAATTCGAATAGGGGAGGAAGAAGATCAAAAGTTTTTAAACAAGGGTGATCTTCTCCTTTAAATACTAATATAATAACTAAGGATCATAGAAATATGATAGACTAGACTTAGAGGTGCGAAAATTCACTTTCCGAGCCCACTTGGTGAGTGTTTAGGCTGAGCTAAGGGTGTCTCCACGTGCTAATACCCTTTAGGGGCATTGAACGCTGGCTTGGGACTCCCTTTTGGGTGTTCAACGCCAGCTATCCCCTTTTGGGCATTGAACGCCAAGAATGGGGCTGGTGGTTGGCGTTAAACGCCAGTTTTGGGCCTTCATTTCCGAAGAAAAGTATAGACTATTATATATTTCTGAAAATCCCTACATGTTAGCTTTCCATAGCCGTTGAGAGCGCGCCATTTGGACTTTTGTAGCTCCAGAAAAGCTCTTTCGAGTGCATGGATATCAGATCCTGATAGCATCTGCAGTCCTTTCTCTGTCTCTGAATAAGGCTTTTGCTCAAGCTTTTCAATTTTAGCCAGAAAATACTTGAAATCACCATAAAACACAAAAACTCAAAGTGGAATCCAAAAATGTAAAATTTTTCACTAAAACCTATGAAAACATAATAAAACTTAAAAAAAACATAATAAAAACTATATGAAAATGATGCCAAAAAACGTATAAAATATCCGCTCATCAGTGGCGCTGTTTGTCTTCTGTCTTCTCCTTGCAGGTAGCGTCATAGCAAAGGAGAAAGTCTCTCTACTTCACCCTTCAATCAGCATCAACAATGATTGTCGTAACGACGAAGACGCTCTCCCCCATTCGCATTTTGTTCTTCTTCTCTTTGGCAGTGAGAGCAACTGCAGATCTATAGCGGAAGCAACCACAGATCTCGTTACAGATGTGATATTTTCTCGTTGGTCCTATCCTTCTTCCATCTTTCGTCATTTTCATCTTCTTTTTATTCTTCTCCACTTCTTTCTTTTTTTCATTTTCTCTGTTGCCTTGTTCTATCTCAGATTCAATTTGTATTTGTTTGAATTTTTTTAATAAAATATTTGAATGTTTGTATTATTCAATTAGAATGTTATTGAAGGACTTTTGTTTATTTTATAAATATTAAATTTTGAATTAAATTTTATTGGTATTCTTTGCAATGAATGAGGTGATAACTTATTCTGTATTTGGATTGATGGAGATTTGTGTTTGTTATGCTAATTTTTAATAATTTTGGATAAATTTTTTATGCTTATGAAGTTGATTTTATTTTGGATGAAAAATTACCAAAAATTAAGAAAAGATCTGTATTGGTCTTAAAGATGATGATGCCACGGTAAATTGTGATGATTTTAAAAGAGTATAAAAAGACAGAAGTGATGATGGTGATATTGAAATGAATGGGATAAAATTAATTTTTTAATAAAATTGTGAGTTGTGTGTTCTGTCTATATTTTCATTATCAAATAGATACAAAATTAATGTCTTTTTGTGTCTTTATACTCTTGTGTATTTGTGTCTATATCTTCATAATTTTAAGACAAACCAAATACAACCTCTTTGAACAATGATTTAGCATAAAAAATCTTAACACACCAAAACTCTTTGGCATTATTTGGTAAGAGAAATATCATACAAATAATCGTTTCAAGATTCAACGTAATAATGATATATATATATATATATATATATATATATATATATATATATATATATATATTTTGAAAAAGATGATGTCAAATGACTTCATTATTTAACTATAACTTTGGTTTACTTTGGGAAAAAAATTGGTGTAATTAGTGTATTATTTATTAGTTAGGTAACGATAATTTTAAGAAAACAATAACTTAAATTTATTTTATTTAATTTAATATTAACAATTTTAATTTATATATATAATATTTATAATTATATCTAAAATTATTCAATTATTTATTTTTACAAATACAAAATAAAATAACCCTAATTTTGACGGTTTTGGATTATTTTTTATTATTTTTATGTAATTAGTTTTAACTATTATTATTATTATATTAATTACGTTGAATTATTATGAAATAAAATAGTTTTTCAGTCCGTTGAATTACTCGGAGTAAAATCTACCATCACTACAACAATATAGATTATTTTTGAGGGTTATAATGTGTAAAAAAAATTTAAAATTTGTCAAAAAAATAAATTTTGACACTATTTTAACTATGAAAATATGTTAATAAAAGTTTTGTCAAAAATAGTATTTTTAACATATAAGTGATTGTAAAAAAAAATTAAATCTTATTTTGATAAATATTGACTGTCAAAAATAATTTGTTAGAAAATTTTGAGAACATATTTTCTGTGATACATATTAATTGTCAAAAATACTATTTATTTTGACACTTATTGACTATAAAATATTCTCAACAAAAAATTTTAACAAAGAATGAGATGAGATCTTGAAATTAAAGAATAACTTGAGATTTTGAAGATAAAGAATGAGTAGTATAATCCTAAACTGAGAGCAGTGTGATGTCAAAATTAACAGAGCCAAAGAAGAAGAAAAATAGTGGAGTAAATTGAAAACAAACGAGTGTCAAAATTGATGAGTAATTTTCTACGGTCAAATTATTCGTCAAGAAAACATAAAAAATTTGACATTTATGATATTTGTCAAAAATATATATTAATTTTGACATTTAATTATAGTGTTAAAAAATAAAGTGTTAAAATAACTCTATTTTCTTGTAGTGCATATCCAAAATAAAGACAACTGAAATTAAAAAGAAAATACTGATTATATATGTTAATTACGTGGGTCTGTATTAATGTCTAAAGTTTTTTTTTACTTTTTTCCGTTTTGATATAAGAATTTATTTTTTAATATATTATTATTATAAAATTATTTTATATATAGCGTTACATCAATAAAAATAATTATCTTTTATATTCATCAAGTAAATAATAAGTTAAAAAAACAATTGTGATTATACGACTGTAACACTGTCAGAGTTGTAGCGTATCAAAATTAACTTCTAATGTAATTAATTACTATACTATTTATATATACATGAATATCAACATATATAGGCATGATAATATACCTCATCAGACACCAGCCAATGCCTACTTAAATAGCCTATTCGATCTCTTGAACATGCAACATTTTCTTTTTCTTTTATTTTTTTCTTATTCGTTCTATTTTCTCTCTGAAGCTTATCTTACTCGATCACTCGCTCGTTTTGTTGATTATCCTCCACTACTACTCGTTTCGATCCCTTCGAAATGACCATGGCTAATGTTCCGGTATTCATTTTCTTGTACAACAACATGCAATTGCTTCGCAAGAAGAGTTAGGAACAAAAATAAATAAATAAATAAATAAACAAAAAGAAACATTGTAGTTTATTAAATTCATAATATTAATTGATATATATTTCATCATGTCATGTTAGTTATTCTAATATTCATCATGCATCCAAATGACATCACTATTTTATTTCTTCTTTTTTTTTCGGTTCTCTTTCCAATATGCATGGTTAGGAATAAGAATAGGATGAAAATTTCTATGAACGAAATCCGATCCGTCAGTAAAATGTATATATTTTCTTTAATTTTTATATGTATTGTGTTGTGTATAAATCTATTCCACTTGTCTTAATAGAAACCACAAAAATTGAAATTTTATATTTTCTACTCATTAAAATTATGATATTATATCATAAAATTATTTATTTTTAAAATTTTATATTATTAATTAAAAGATAAATAAATCTTTTTAGAAAAAATCTTTTAAAGTAAAAAAAATTTTAAATCACAAAGGAAAGAATTAATTATTATTAAATTTATAATTTTTATCATCCATAAATTTTATTATTTTGATTTGAGAGTGATTAAGTTCTCATTTTCTTATTTAGAGGAACTATATATAGATCCGATCCTTGTATATCTAACAAAAAATACATACAGTTAGTAGGGAAGGATCTTGGAACAGTGGCGGGTGGAGGAGGAAGAAGAAGAGGAAGAAAAAACTCATGTCTAGTATGTGCAGTAATAATGGCGAAATCAGTGGAAGAAGCGTTGATTGTGATGTGGAAAGCTAAAGAAGCTGGTGCTGACCTTGTTGAGGTTCGGTTGGACTTGTTGAAGAACTTCAATCCTTCACATCATCTTCAACTTCTCATCAACAACCGCCCTTTGCCCACCTTAATCACTTACAGGTAATAAATAAATAATCATGTTACCATCACAATATTATTATCATTTATCAATGTGTACGTATGTGTTTGTTACACATATAATTATTTATGTTCTTCGTTCTATTAATTTAAATTTTTTAGGATAAATAATTTTATAATATGATATCTGAATTTTTATGTTTCAAAATTCTAAAGTTGGATCATTGTTGATGAAAAAAAAAAAATTGGCATAAAAAAACAAATAAAAAGAAAAAAAATCTATGAAAAATTCAAACAATGTCAAAAGAGATTTTTATTAATATGCATCTTTCTAATAACTTAAATTTTTTAATAAAAGTGATTTCATGTCACTAATCATCCATCTTTAATTTAGTTTCTGTTTTTTTTTTTTTTTTTTTTCTGTTTTCTTAAACACTCGTCGGTGATGAAACCATGTATGTTCTGCATCGATCAATGCATCTAATAGGAAATTGAAAGACTTGGTGTGCAATGATTACTTCTTACAAAAAATTACAGATTCAGGATTTGAAAATCATACCTTTAAAAATCTAATATATATATATATATATATATATATATATATATATATATATATATATATATATATATATAATCTTAAAGCAATACGTACACTTTATACATTTACAAAATTGTATTAAAAAAAATAGATCCACACATAACTTTCCATTTCACTTTAACAAGTTCAAATGTAATGTCTCACTTAAGGAATCAAAAGAAAATATATAAAAGAATGTCTCTAAAAAATTGTGAAAAAAGTATTGTATAATGAGATGTTATACCTTATTAATTACATACAAGATCATGTTAAAAAAAATTCGAGAAGATCTATTTTTAAAATTACACATCAAAAATTATATATTTGGTAATTTAATATTGTTTTCTAACTTTAGATATGTATTTTTTAAAATTTTAAAACTGTAATATAACACAGAGATATCGCATGAGACTAAAGAACGTGAATTTAAGTAGATGAATAATAATTAAAAGTATTAATTTATTAATGTAATTCTTAAATGATTAAAATTTAAATATATACGTATTTTTTGAAAATATTAAAAATATTAATTTTAATATGCTGCCAGTATAAAATTATTTTACACGTGCATTCAATTATTTAAAATAATTATCTTTTATATTAATTACGTGAATGATCATCTAAAAGAATGATTGTAATTGTATGACCGAATCAAATATTTGCATCAACATTAAATTCATTAAAAAAGGAAAATTTATTTCAAAGCTTTTTTATTTAAACATTAAAAATTAACACGGTCAATATATTTATATCTCATTGAAAAAACCGTGTTATGTTAACTGTCACCTACTCACCTAATATTGAACATAAACATAAAAATCTTCACCATGCAATAATAAGAAGATTTAAAAATATGAATATGGATGATGTATAAATTGTGAAATTTATAGTATTGTACTGCAAAATTTTTATATTGACTTAGCTTTTGATGGTGCCGTTTTTGATTTTTTATATGGAGAAGAGAATGTAGCAATACAACAATGTGGAGAAGAGAGATGTTTTATATATATATAGTGTTAGCAGAAAACGGACTCTTCATTTTGAGTTTGAAAAAAAAATAAAAAAAGTTAAAAATTCTAATCGGACCGTCCGATTTTCATTTTAACAAATTAAAAAAAATAAAAAATACATATCGGACTTTGATTTGGTATTTATTTTCTTCTTAAAGTAAATCGGACCCTCCGATTTGTAGTTTATTTTTTTTATCAAACAAATCGGACCGTCCGATTTAAATAAAATACTATATAAAAAAAAACACCTAATTTTTCAATAACAATATATTACACATATATTTAACCAATATAAAAAAAATTAGCCTGATGGTGCATGTATTACGTACATAATGTGTGTGTTGATGAATTGTACTTTGGTATCAGACCAATATGGGAAGGAGGACAGTATGATGGTGACGAAAGCAAGCGACAGAGTACTCTACGTCTAGCCATTGAGTTGGGTTCTGACTTCGTTGATGTTGAATTAAAGGTAATTTATGTCACTGCCATCTTCTATACCTACCTTGTGTCATATAATTAATAATCACCAAATCATTTTAAGTGTAAGTAAAACGTCAATTTCATTCAAACTGTATTCATATTTCACTCGATAATGAAGTTTGTGTGAATTGACATAGTTTTTTTTTTTTTCATATATAATCTAATTGCTGTTGATTAGTATTATGGAATTGGAACATTTCAAGTGCACCGGAGAGTACCGGTGCACCAGTTGTTTTAACCGTTAATTTTAATTAATATATTTATATATATTTTTATAATTCATATCAACGGTTAAAATAATTGATGCACCGCTACTTCCAGTTAACTTAAAATATTTTCTATGGGATTATATATATATAGCTAAGTTCCTGGTGGTCGCATCCATAGTGGCGAAGGATTCTACTATTGCGATTGAGGATTTTTTTAATTTTTCGATCCACTTTATCTAATTTTTGTAATTTTTTATTTTTGAAATTTCACAATAATTTATTAATCTCCTAAAAATGTTAATTAGTAGTTGTTTATTGATTCAGAATGTTTACCGTGGTTTATTAGTGTATTTACCATCATTACATCTAGTCAAATTCTTTTTCTCATAACTTAAAACATGCCACGTTTTAAGTTTGGATTGGTTGTTGGACCTTAGCCATCATAGTCATGAAACTAATAGAGCCACTAGAGACAGCACCTATATATATTATATGGTAAAACGCAAAGAGAAAAAAAAAAATGGTGGGATTGAAATAACTATCATTCTATATATTAAAAAAAAGACATTAATATTCCAATCTTTTTTTTTTTTTGTGTATTTTGACATAATAAGAACAAACATTCATTCATGAAATAGTCATATATAGTACTTACAGATAAGAGAAATTAAAACATTAGATCTAAGTCTAATGAAAAAAAATCAAACACTAGCTCTCCATGGTTTATTTCTTTCCACTTTAGGTTCAAAAAGAGAGAGAGAAAGAAACACAGAGGTTTACTTCAGAATGAGATCCGTGTCTATATAGTAAATACTGTACTTTACAATGTCCCTCGTTCTAAATGCAATCTATATATCTATTAAGAAATAAGAATAGTTTTCTTTTTATGATTCTTTTTTTTTTTATCTATTAACGTCAATTTATTATTTTATCATCATAAAATAGAGTATATAACTTTTGCTTAATTATTTACTGAAGGTAGCTCATGAATTCTACAAGTCCCTTGGAGGGAAGAAGCACGAGAATGTGAAGATCATAGTATCTTCACACAACTTTGAGAATACTCCATCCATTGAGGAATTGGGTAATCTTGCTGCTACAATTCAGTCTATTGGTGCTGACATCGTAAAGATTGCAACAACTGCCTTGGATATCACGGACTCAGCACGTGTTCTCCAAGTCCTAGTGCATTCTAAGGTATTTTCACCTTCACAAAAATTAAATCACCATTATATATTTTATACTTTTATTGTATTTTAGTTATAGATATAAATTTATGTTACAAGAATGATAGAGACTCATCAGAATTTATTATTTTTGTCATCAATAATTAAAAGTGTGAGCTAATTAAAATATGTTGTTGGATTACTAAATTAAAGTAATTGAGTTTATGACTAAAAGTGATAGCCAAAAACAATAAATTTTGAGTAATGCTAGGTAGCCAAAAAATAATTACAATATAGAAATGTCATGTAAAAATTTTCATTCTCTTGATAAGCAAGTGACATACACCTCCTTATCACTTATCATCCTTATCACCTATCATTTTGCCGCATATTTGGAGTCATTAATGTTCTTTCCAAAATCAATTTCAGTTTCTCTCAAATCAAATCTCTAATATCTCTCAATCACATTATTATCCATTAAATGCAATAATTCTCTGCAAAAATTATGAAAGTTAAATAATTAAAAAATTTTAACAACTTCTACTATACAACTTATATTTTACATATATACTATTAAAAAATAAAATATAAAATATAAAATATAAACAAATATTTAAAAATAATTTTTTAAAAATAATTATTAACTCGTCATATTAAAATCAATAAATAAGCATACATATGAATATTAAAAAAAATATTAAAATAATTAAAATCACGACCTACTAGTGCACATATGAGATAATTTGAAGAATACAATAAGACGTATAGTTTAAAATTTGATAATATTAATTATAAAAATTTATTAATTATAGACATCATAGGTATGAAATTATGAATATTATGAGTATAAATTATGGATGTTATTAATATGAAATTATAGATGTTATGTGGATAAATTTATGGATGTTATGAGTAAATTTATCAATTGAATAAATTAATTTAAGAATTTGACATTTTTTTAAATTCAATTATGATAAAATTTAAAAATATTTGTGTTAACTTAATAGTTACTTATACAATAACTAAAAAATGATACATGTATGGTTGTAATATCTAATAAACATGAATTTAATTTTTAGATATTAGTTGTATGTAATTATGGATGTTATGTATATAAACGTATGAATTTATGTGTATGAACATTGTAGTACAATATAATTATAAATACACAAAAAAAAAAAAATCAGTTTATTACCATACCTCATCAAAACTGGTGTGATTTTTCATATTCTCAAAAATTGATTGATTGACAATAACCTCGTCGGATGAGTCTGTCTGTTGTTCAAATTCTTCATCAGCACCTTCTACCATAAAGGTTAACTATACAAAAAGTGACTAATTTCACTATCGAGTATAACAAATAAAACACAATACTATAATTTTAGGTGCTAATTTCATTTTATTATGTATGTTAACGTGAATGTTAACTTCATGTAATTATGGATGTTATTCATATAAACTTATTGATTGCGTAAATCATGAACTTTACGCGAATATTATGCATATAACTAAAAAAAATTAGTGAGCAAAATCAAAAGATTTAAATACCAATTACTAAAAGAAAGTTTAAATATTAAAAAAATGCTTCTTATTTTAGCGATCAACATCATAAAACTATTTTAAAAAATTAAAGGTGTACATTTGAAACATATATAAAATGTATATAAAACATTCTTCTAAAATAATTATTGGTTTTCCAGTTTTTAGTCTCTATAAAAATTAGGTTTTTGTTAATAAGAGATCCAAAGATATAATTAAGGATACTACAAATAAAAATTTGTAAAAAAGATGTACAAAATAAATCAAAGGTGAAAGTATATCGTTGACATATTACGAAAACAATTTTAAATGTTTCTATTTTCATAAAACTATTTTTAAAAATTAAAAAATATAACAAAAATAATAAAAAATTTATTTTTCTAGACATAAATAACAAACAAATAATGATCAAGAATGTTACGCATATAATTAAAGTGCTAAAAAATACATAAAAAATAATCCGGACTATTACTATACCTCATCAGAGCTAGTATAGTTTTTTATATTCTCAGAAATTGATTGACTAGCAACAATTTCATCGGGTGAATCCGTCTGTTATTCAAATTCTTCAGCACCTTCTACCATAGGTATTGTATTAAGGTCGAAATCAATTGCCATACAAATTACAATGATAAAAATAATTTCTTGTAAAATTTCTTGGCTTATACACTATTGTGCTTGTAATGGTGTTATTCTTGTGATTTTTGAATGAATATAATTGAATTAACATAAAGTATATATTAGGATAGGTTTCATGTTTCATATCTCCAATAATTGATGATAAATATCATAACGGACAAAGAATCAATTGCAATTATTTAATGTAATTGATATTATAATTACTGTTCTTAAATATAATTATTATTAATCTTTATTGTATTTTTATATATAAAAATCAAATTATAAAAAAGAATATTAAGTATTGATTACAATAATGCCTAATAAAAAGGGATATGATTTTATAATTAATATCATTAATAAGTAAATTTGATAAGAACGGTGATAAGTAGAATAATAAGAGAGTGGGATAAAAAATAAAACTGATATTAAATGATATAAATGAAGTGAATTATGAAAAATTTTGGCTAATTATGGCCTAAATTTTGATGACCTTCTAGAATTTTTCTTATTTTAATATAACAGAAGTTTTTAATATATGATTTATTTTGAGCTATTTTATACTTGTTAATGAGTCCAGAACTTTATAAGTTGAAATATGAAGGACAGTTAACATTTTAACTGAACAATGATAATTGTATATAGGTGCCAATGATAGGAATAGCAACGGGGGAGAAAGGATTTATGACACGAATACTGTCAGCAAAGTTTGGAGGATTTCTTACCTTTGCTTCAATGGAGGCTGGAATTGAATCAGCAGCAGGGCAACCATGTATCAGTGACTTGCTGGATTTGTACAACTTTAGACTCATTGGACCAAATACCAAAGTGCATGGCGTTATTGGAAACCCAATTAGCCATAGCAAAAGCCCTCACCTTTACAATCCAGCTTTCAAGTTTGTGGGCTTTGATGGAATTTACTTGCCCTTCTTGGTTGATAGTGTCTCACATTTTCTTCACACTTTCTCATCTCTTGATTTTGTTGGGTACAGGTATGTAATTATGTATCCTAACATGGATTGTTTCTTCCTGTATGATTTGATTTTGGACATCTTTATGATACAGAATAGGCAAAATAACCATTTTTTCGAGTAATACTTTTTTTTTGTTATGCTAACTTACTATTGAAATTTGAAAGGAATGTGAATTTGTTTCAAGTAGAGTAAACAAATTAGAAGTTAGCTAGAGTAAACAAATAAAGAGAGCAGTTAGTTAGAGTAAACAAATGTAGCAGTTAGTTGGTTAGCATGAAAGTTAAGCAGCTTGAGTTAGTTAGAGGTATTTAGCTCGTGTAGGTGAGCATTTTATATTGGCACACAATCTTCAATGAAAAACGTCGTTTCACATAACACGGATCTCTTTCTCACTAGTGATGGTCATAAAACAATATGTATTTTACTCTGTTTGTTCATGTGAAACGCGTCATTTCGATGAAAATTAGACACTAATATAAAATGATGTCATCATTTTTATTCAGTATATTTGACAAGTAAACGTGCCAAATTAGAATGCTATTAACGAAGATGAGTTTAGGAATTAAGCGAGTTATGGTTGTAAATTTTGGGTACATCTTGGATCATTTAAAATTTTAAAAATCAATTTAAGTCCAATCTTAAATTTTATGATCAATTTGAGTAATAGCTCATATAAGCATCATCTCTCAGATCCGATAGAGATCGAAGCTTCTAGCACACTTTCAGATCAACGCACAACAACAAACTCTCCCTCTTTTGTATCTCAGCTCTGTTTCTTGCATTCTGAGAATCATAGTTTTCTTCTTTAATTTCCCAACCATTGTAGTTCTTCTTCTTATTATTTCTTTAATAATACAGTTACACGATTCCTCACAAGGAAGATGGACTTAGATGTTGCGATGAGGTGGATCCTATTGCCAAGGTACTTACCCTAAAAGCTTATCCCATAATTGTGGATGCTATGGTCTTAAACTGCAGTTGTAATTATAGTTAATTGTGGTGTAATGTGAAAATAAAAGTAATTAATTTATAGCCACAATGGGAGTTATAGACTGTAATTTAAAATAATATAAACTAATGTTTAGTGTTAACAAATGTTTAATTTCTAACAAAATCTTTGTTATTTTTTCAGGAAATAGGAGCTATTAGTTGCATGATTAAGAGGCTACAAGATGGAAAACTACTAGGTTACAATGTTGACTATCTTGGGGCCATTACAGCTATTGAGAAGGGACTAACAGGTCTCTATATGTTTCAATTATTTTTTATTTAAATTGTTAACTTAAAAACAAGCTTTTATTAATTAGTTACCTGTAAATATGTGAATTTGTAGAATCAATCGGAAGATCCAAATCTAGTTCACCTTTATCTGGAAGACTATTTGTGGTAATAGGAGCTGGTGGTGCAGGAAAAGCACTTGCATATGGTGCAAAAGTAAAAGGGGCAAGAGTTGTTGTTGCTAATCGTACATATGGTGTGATAATATTTCTGTCTTTGCTTTATTAGAATTATTATTCCTGATTAATTAACAATTATGCTTAATTAATTAATTTCAGCCAAGGCCAAAGAACTTGCTAAAAAAGTGGGAGGAGAGGCTATAGTTCTATCTGACTTAGAGAAGTTCCACCCAGAAGAAGGAATGGTTCTTGCAAATACTACATCTATTGGAATGAAACCAAATATTGATCACACACCCTTACCAAAGGTTTGGAGAGTTAGGGTTGCATAAAACCCTCAAAATGAGCTAAATTTATTGGGTTAACCCATTTACCCAACTTAAATGAATGAATTTTTATCTTTAAAATTAAGCTCGTAAAAATGAGAAGTTAAAGTGTTAAATGGACTTTACATGATTAATCCGACAAAATAGCAAGTTAAACAGAGTAATTTTGTTTAAACTAGCGATTTGTTTAAAATTTTGTTTTTTCATTTTCCAAAAAAAAAGAGTAATTTTTTTCAGTTTTCACTAGTCCGATTTAATGACCTAACTCCTTTACTAAAAAAATTGTTTGTTTACATTTTTTACTTAAAGCGACTGTTTTTGTAAAAAAAATAAAAATATTTTGGACCAAAACTATATTTTTATCTTTTTTTTTTTGAAATTGGGCAATAGACTAATCTATATAACTCATTATATTAGCTCATAGTCGTAAAGATCGGATCAGACACATTCGACTAAAAAATCGGTGAATCGGACCCCAACCAGTCCGGTTTAGTCTAAAGACTGTTTAAGATCAAGAACCGATAAAAACTAGTTAAGCTAGTAAAAATCGGTGGAAAATCAGTTCAATCGAACCGCTAAAAAAAAAATTCAAAAATTGATAAAAGTATGGTTTGAAGTTATTTCTTATTATCTCATCATATGCTAATTATTAATTATATAGTAAAATTACAAAATAATTTTTTTCATATTATTTTAATTTTATATTCACTTATATTCAAATTAATTTTATTTTTTGTCACTCATAATTATTAATATAAATATTATTAAATATGTATAACAAAAAATATCAAATATTTTTATTAATTACAATATAATTATTTTTTATGATTATATGATATTTGTTAATATTATTTTTCAATAAATACATCTATTATATAACAATATAATAAATATAAAAATATTTTAATATAAAAATAATTTAAAAAATTTTTATCATGAAAAAATATTAGAATTTTTATATACTTATTTAATAATAATCGGATTATAACTTATTGATTATAATTTATTGAAATTTAATTGTTTTTAAAATATTAATTAAAATATGTATTTTAAATTTTAATTTTAAATTTTGGCTATTTTATATTTTTTATTTACATAGAATCGGCTAAACCAATAATTCATCAGTTAAACCAATAAATTAATAACCAATAGTTTGACTAACTCAATCACCAATTTAATTCTTACAACTATGTCTTGGCCATGAGCGGTTTAAGCTTAAAAAGTAAAATTAGTGAATAAACAAAAATAAACGAGATAACTCCTTTGATAACACTAGTGTTGCATTTACATATATGTGCATACTGTTAATTTCGTGTTTTTTTGTCAACAATATATTAATTCGAAGGGTTAGTTATTAGTTCTTATTTGATAAGTGTGTGAATAAATTTCAGTTAAAAAAATGTTGGTGGTAGAAGAATCGCATCAGATAACAAGATATGGGCCTGAATTTGGTTAATTAAGCAAACAAATCAATTTCACAGAGCTTTCACTCCTTGCTGGGTCTTAACTAATCTCAAGTTATTATATAAGTAGATTTCATGCCACTTAGTGTTTGTATATTATATTAACATGCAGGAAGCCCTGAAACACTATTGTTTGGTGTTTGATGCTATATACACACCCAAATCAACAAGACTCCTTCAAGAAGCGCAAGAAGTTGGAGCTGCCGTAGTCTATGGTACAGAAATGTTCATCAACCAAGCATTTGTGCAGTTTGAAAATTTCACAAATTTGCCTGGTATGTACCAAAGAAAAAAAAAAGAGACATTCTAATAAAAAGTGAAGACTTTGAGTTAATATTCAATTTGGTCTCCAAAATTTAAGGTCGGATTTAAATTGACCCCTAAAATTACAATTGACTCAATTCGGTTCCCAAAATTTATAATAGTAACTCATATTAGCCCCTGAGCTGATTTCCGTAAATGGCGTGTTGATTTTACATGTTAACTTGTCAAGATTTGGATTTCTCACCTAGATTTCATATGACTAAGACTTGCTAGGCCTCCTAGAAGCTTGATTGGCTCCCAACATCCTTACGAAGATGACAATAACAAATTCAATTTGAAAATTTTGCGGTTCTCGGAGCAACAATCAAGCTTTTGGAACTCTAATAAATCTTGATCACATGAAAATTTGGCAAGGAATCTAAATCGTAACAAGTTAATGTATAAAATCAACACGTTGTTAACGGAGACTAGTTCAAGGATTAATGTGAGTTATGATTATAAATTTTGGGATCCAATTTAAGTCAATTGAATTTTTAAGGGTCAAATTGAATCTGATTTCAAATTTTAGGGACTGAATATTAACTCGAATATTTTTATTTGAGGAGTGCTAGGGCCAGCAATTTTTGTGTTTTGTAACCATCAATTGACCATCAATAGTCCTTTTAATGGTGTGAGATTACATCCAATGGTGGGAG
This sequence comes from Arachis ipaensis, assembly GCF_059453495.1. Taxonomy (NCBI): domain Eukaryota; kingdom Viridiplantae; phylum Streptophyta; class Magnoliopsida; order Fabales; family Fabaceae; genus Arachis; species Arachis ipaensis. The sequence continues at coordinate 51,734,209 of NC_142444.1, forward strand.
ATCACTCACTTTTCTTTTGATGGTTAAGTGCTAGCCACAAAACATAAAAGTTACTACCCCCTAGACTTTTCCTTTTTATATAGAATTTTTATTGTACAGTGTAAAGATCTTTTTAAAATGAAAAAGTATAGGTAGACAATGAAAATATTAAACATGAACAATGGATATATTAGATGTTCATTTCACTAGGTGTACAGATGGTTATTATAATATTAAGATTTAGGTAGATAATTTGGAGATGTGGTGTGTTTTAATTTGATTGGTAGTTATTCATATTGTTCAAAAAAATTATTCGTTACCTAGCATAACCCTTTTAAAATCATTCCAAAGAGTGACATGTACCTTTGAAGTTTAAATTTTCTTGTTTTAATTAATAAATGTAGCGGATTAACAACAATTACAAAAAGTAACTTTATAAAGAGAAAAAAAATATGGTACCACAACCCACAGGCCACAATGCACCGTGGGTGTTGCTAATGTTCTTGTTACTTTTTTATTTTTTAATTATTTTTTAATAATTGTTTTTAACTTAATATATCTATTAATTAAAAAAATAAAAATCTAAATGAAAGAGCATATGTCCCTCTTTTGAATAATTTTTAAAAAATCTATAAAAACTCTATTAAAAATGCATTTTATTTTATTTCTTTTATTTAGCTAGACAACTTCATACACCACTTTCTTAAATAACTCATCACTTGAATTTTATGTAATTTCGTTTGATTTGCATGACAGTTTAATTTTTTTTTTTAGTATTCAGCCTACACTGCACATAGTGTCACACAATTGGGTAAATCAAATAAAAATAAAATTCAAATAGTTGTACGCTCTCTGTGTAATTTTACACGAGGAGTGTGATGAGTCATTTGAAAAAGTTGTTAATTTAAGTTGTAGTTTTTTTTAATAAAGTAATAAAACTGATCATGAAAAATTACGACACTAATAAATATGACTATAGAAAAATTAAAACTAACTTATAACTACGAAAGATAGATTTCAATAGAAAATATTATTTAAACCCTAAATATATATTAAAAATTTTTAATTCACTCTTCTAAATTAACCTAATCATTCCTAATTTCTTTCCTAAATTCTCTTTTTTCTCATCATTCAATGTGTTAGAATATAATTAGGATCAATTAGAATCAATTAGAATATTTAGTATATCTTAATATTTATTATATAATTAGGTTATTTTTATTGTTCTCTCTCCCCTTTCTAACATGGTATCAGAGCCATGGTATCCTCCTTGAAGAGGATAGGTTATTTTTCTTGTGGTGAAATCACTGTAGTTTTTGCTTTTTTTTTTCTATGCCATTCTTCTTTTCCTTTTGTCATTCCTTTGATGCTTTTTCACCTCACCGACTAGCCTATTTTCTCTGTCTTGTGTTTTTTCAAGTCCAATAATCAAACACCTTTGTCATCTGCTACTTACCTATTCTCATGAAGAAATCATCTAATTTTCGCTCTCTTTCGGCAGTTTCGTCTACGTTCTCTCGTGGCAGTTCCATCTGTATTCTCTCGTGGCAGTTTCGTTTGTGTTCTCTCGTGGCAATTCCGTCTGCGTTTTCTCGTGGCAGTTCCGTCTGAGTTTCGTATGTGTTTCCTTGTGACAGTTCCGTCTGCGTTTCTTTTTGGCAGTTCCGTCTGCACTTCCTTCAGACAAGCGACAATTCCATCTGCGCTTTCTTCAGACAAGCGGCAGTTCCGTCTGCGCTTCCTTCAGACTAGCGGCAGTTTCCTCTGCACTTCCTTCAGACAAGCGGCAGTTCCATCTGCGCTTCCTTCTGGCAGTTCCGTCTGCACCCGTTTTATCAGTTTATGCAGTTTTTTCTCTTTATTTGTTATTTTAAATAAGTTTCAAACTCAAGTGAACTCAAGTTGTCACTTGAGTTTGAGGGGGATGTTAGAATATAATTAGGATCAATTAGAATTATTTAGTATATGAATATTTATTATAGAATATTACATCTTTATTATTATGATTCTCTTAGCCCCTATATTGTATCATTTCACACAACTTGAATAGACAACTTGATTACACTTAATAATATACAAATCCTTCTTCCAGTTTAGTCTCTTGTTTCTAACATAATGGTTATCTCCTATTACTATATTTTTCTTTTCACTTTCACTTGTTACTTTTTAAACACGAACTAAATTCCACTCTCCACTCTCGAATTTCTCAATTTTCAGTTTTGATGGCCTCCTTCAAACCCTTTAATTTCCCAAAATTCAACCCTAATTAATTCTGCTATGAACAACACCATCACCAATAACACCAACAATTTCAACATAACTGATTCTTGTGACTTATCGTCACACTTTCAAAAAGCTGACAACAATGACAATCACTATAACAACAATAACAATTCCTTTATCGGTGAAATATAATGCTTTTGTCCTTCTTCACCTAAAATATTTATAATGTTGGATGCGGTTCTAATAACTATATTACTAGTACTTATTGAATGTTGACAAGCCACAAAAAAAAAAGCCACTGCAATGAAAAAAACATAATTTCATCTGTTTCTATCCCCAAACGCACCAGAAAAAAATTTATTGTTTTGTTTGGATGATTATAACATAAAAACAAAATTTGGATGATAAAATTTGGGAGAGAAATTAAAAGTAAGGAATTGGAGTGAGAGAAGATTGGAGAGGAGAAAGGGTTATTATTAGTGAACAAAAGAGGAGAGGTTGAAAAAAAATTAAAAGATTGAAAATGGTAATGAAGAGTATTGGGATTAAAAATAGATTAAGATTAGAATTTGATAGTAATTAGATTAGGTTAGATGAATAATTTAAAATTTTTTATAATACTTTTTAGAATTTAAATAATTTTATTTATCAGAATCTATTTTTTATAATTATAAATTAATTATTTTTTATTATTAAAATTATCAGTATCATAATTTTTTATGGTCAATTTTAGTACTTTAATTTTTTTCTTCTCACTTTTAGGTTTTCTTTAACACTTTAACATTATTTTAGTACTAAAATTAACTTCATGTATGTTCTTTCTCACAGCTCCAAAGCAAATCATTAGGGATGTGTTTGCAAAAAATATATGAGAACAGGTTCTGATGCTTGAAGTGATGCTGATTAATTAGAAGTTGTTTCTATTAAGTATTAATTATATATATGGAACATTTTTCAATTATTTCATTGCTCAATTTAATAATACATTCGGGATATTGGAGACACATTCTATCGAACAGAATTAAGAATGTCATTTCGTATTTCAAGTATTAGGTATTTCATATATTATGATATATAATTGCCTATTAATTAGATTGATATTATTGATATTCTTATTGAAGATAGGATATTAAATATTTATTATTTGATTTCCCTTTTACTTGGTCATCACTTCATCATCTACAAACAGATGATATCTTGAATCATGTTACATAAAATCATCACACAACAACAATAGATAAATGTATTTGACATTTATTATTGATTATTATTATGAATTCTAACATGATATTAAAGTCATGATATTTTGTTTAGCATTTTAAAATTGTGTTGTCTCAACTTCTCTATAAATAAAAAATTTTATTCATATTTCCATCCGTTTTATTTGATTATTTTTTGATGTTTTGATCGCGACACAACCATTACCGCTATCTTATTTTTTATTTGTCTCAGTTCTTTTTTAATGTCTGTTTTATGCCCTCGTTGTTATAAGCTCAACTGAATCACCTTTTTAATACTTGATTTGTCACTAGCACTCTAGTAGTACCAATCTTTTTGTGTTTTTGCGGTTTCGTATGCTTTTTGAGTTATGGCAGTTCTGTACATTCTGGCAATTTGATTTACACCTCGAGTTCTGACAGTTTTGTCTGCACTCAAAATTTTCCAACAATTTCATCTGTATCGTGAGTTTTTCTAGCAGTTTCATCCATACCTAAATTTTTCAACAGTTCTCACAACACCAAAGTTTTAGAAGTTTTGTCTGCACCCTGAGTTTTGTCAGCTCTTTTTGCATTCTGAGTTCTTACAATTACATATGTTCTCTGAGTTCGTGCAATTTTCTTATTTTGTTGTTTTTTTAATAAGTTACAAACTCAAGTTGTCACTTGCATTTGAGAGAGTGTTACAGGATATTAAGATATTTGTTTGATATTAATTGATTCTCTTATTAATGATAGGGTACTACACGATAAGAAAAACACTGAATACCGTTAGAGGTTAGCAGCGAATTTACGGACAGATTTATCGGCAGATTTTGCAATAAATTTGTTGGGTAAAAAAGTTACTGTCAGTTCGGTTTTTCAAGGATAAATTCGCAAAAATAATTGGAGGAAAAAAAAGAAAAATTGGCGCAATCATTATCATCGAATTTAGGAGAGAAAAATCTGATGGTAAGATAATTAATTGAAACGCGCCAAGGTCACAGGTTGTGCGTTATTGGCAATTGATTCGGGGTGCATTGCCGATTATATATGTGTGTGTGCGCGCGCGTGTGTATATGTCACATCTTTCTTAGTCTAGACTAACATTTTGTTATTGGGTGCGTGCGTGCGTGCGTGTGGGTTTGTGTGTGTCACATCTTTCTTAATCTAGACTAGCATTTGTTATTGTATTAAATTAAGCATGCAAAATGGCAATCATAGATTTGATAAATGTTGTGATCTTCTGGTTTTAGTCTCGATGTGCTGGCTTCAGTCTTCCAAGAATTCAAGTGTTGTGTTGCATTCTTGATTATTATTTCTTTTTGAGCTTGTTTGTGAGTTATAGAGAAGTTATTATAAGAAATTATAAAATTTTGAATTTTGTTGGTTTAAAAATTATTAAACTTAAATATTTAAAATTATATATTGAATTTCGAAACAAATTTTTTTTAAAAAATAAAATTTAATTTTACCGTTGGATTTACTATCAGTTAAATCTGTCGGTAAATATTAATTTAATTATTAATAAATAATATATTACTATCGATTTGGGGGGGGGGGAGAATCCGATGGTAACAAGCTTTAGAATTTTTCCAGTAAATAGTTTATATTCGGGGGTAAATAATTACCGGCAAAGTTTTACCATCGGATTTATTCTGCCACTAAATCTGACGATAAACAGATTATCGATGAATTTTTTTGATAAATCTAACAATATTTGATGACTTTCTTGTAGTAATAGACATTTATTATTTGATTATTTTTTAATTTGTTTATCACCTATAAATGAGTGGTACAATTTTTTTCAAAGGTGGTGAATTTATTCACTGTAAATAAAGATCTTCTAAGTATTACCCCCAATTCATTCGCAGCTCGCACGTGACCTCATTAAAGTGAAAATACTGTGAACGATTTCTGAGCTTTCCAGGCCCAAATCCAACTCATTTCTGATCCTATTACATGCAGAATTGAAGAGGAGTCAAGGGGGGAGCACATAGTGGAGTTTTGATCATACTTTAGTTAGTTTTCTAGAGAGAGAAGCTCTCTCTTCTCTCTAAAATTAGGTTAGATGTAGATTAGGATTTCTTAGATCTAGGTTTAATTCATGTTTTGATTTGCTCTTCCTTTACAAATTCTTGTTCCTCTATCTTTGCTTCTCTAGTTTAGTATTTTAATCCTTGTAATTGTTTACTTTGTTGTTGATGAACTCTTGTTTATTTTATTTTTCTTTAATGCAATTTATGTTTGATTTTCTTTATTGTTGATTTGTGTTGTTATTGTTAATTTCCTTGCAATTAGTAGTTATAGATTTGCACTTCTTGCAACTTTATCTTGCTTTTCTTTTATGTCTTCCAAGTGTTTGATAAAATACTTGGAAGGATGTTAGAGTAGATTTTTGTGTTCTTGGCTTGGGATGGTAACTTAGGTGAACTTGAGTTGCTAATGTCCAAGTGCTTGATAATTGGTGTCCATTGACTCTAGCTTCCACTAAGTTAATTAGTGAGTGGCTAGGACTTATGGATTAGGATTGATGTAGCTCATTTGACTTTCCTTCACTTGTTAGAGGATGACTTAATGAGATTGATCCTTACAATTATCCTTTTGTGGTTAGTAACAAGGATAAAGATCATTAACCATCAACCCTTGTCAAGACCTTTTTATAATTTGAGTTCATTTACTTTCTTGCAATTTATCTTTTATGTCTCTTATTCAAAACCCCAAATACTTGTCCCATGACCAATAATAAGAACACTTCCCTGCAATTCCTTGAGAGATGACCCGAGGTTTGAATACTTCGGTTTTTATTTTTATTGGGGTTTGTACTTGTAACAAACAAATTTTTGATTGAGAAATTGTTTGTTGGTTTAGAACTATACTTGCAACGGGATTTCATTTGTGAAATTCTTTACCGACACGCAATTTTCGCTCATTAAAATGGCGCCGTTGCCGGGGAGTTGCAAATGTGTGCCTTATTATTGGTTATTGTATATATGTAAATATTGTGAATAGTTGCTCTTTTGTTGGTTTGCTTCTTTGAGTTAGTAGTTAGATTTTATCTCCTTGTTTTTTTAGGTTTTTTTTTATCTTTTCACTATGAATTCTCACCCTTTTGGCTATGAGTTTGGTTACAACTATGTTGTAGGACGTGGAGATTATAATGAAGATATGCACCAAGGATGGAACAATCAAAGGTGGGAGGAGTGATGAGAGAAATCTTTGATGGTATAGAATTTCCTCAAATGAATTCTCGTTGCAAGTATAGTTCTACACCAACAAACAATCCTCCCAATAAAAAATTTTTTGGTTTTGTCACAAGTAACAAATCCCAATGAATTAATAACCGAAGTATTTGGACTCTGGGTCGTCTCCCTAGGAAACAATGTAATGCTTAATTATTGGCTATGAAGGGGTAAATGGGGGTTTTGGTTCATGAGATGGCAAGAAAAGTAAATTGGCAAGAAAAGTAAATTAAGCAAGTAAGTAAAGAAGGTAAGTAATAAAGAACTCTTGGCTAAGACTAAGGTAATTGAGATCACCATCCTTGTCAACAAACCAAATATTGATAATTGTGAGAGACCAACCCATTAAGTCTACTTCCCAAAAGCTTTAAGTACGTAATATTTACTCCTAAACTTGAAATATGTCAAATAGGTTTGATCACATCCACCCTTAAGTCCCAACCTACCTACTGATTAACTTAGTAGTGGGTTAGCGTCAATGGGTATCAAATTGATCACCAAAGGTTCTCAAATCACCAAGTCCATCATACCCAATGACTCAAGTTTACCCAATTCCCTCGGCTTAGACCAAGAGTTGACAAAACTACTCAAAAACTAAAGAGAACATTTCGTTAAACACATAGAGTGCAATAGAAGTAAACATCATAAATTACAAGAATAATAAAATCTAAAACAACTACTAAGTGCAAAAAAAGTAAGAACACAATTCAATTCATCAATAAAAGAACATCAACATCAAAATTGCATTAAATGTAAACCAAATCCAACATGGGTTCATCATCACAAAAGAGAGTAAAATGAGAAATTAACATTACAACTAAGAGAATCTAGATGTAGAGATGAGGTATCATAAAAGAAGCAAGATGAGATCAAGTAATTAAACATGGATTTAAGACAATCTAACCTAATCCTAACCTAATTCTAGAGAGAAGAGGGAGCTTCTCTCTCTTGAAAACTAACTAAAGGCTCATGTTGGCTAAACTAATTGCTCCCCCTTTGCATGGACTTCAATTCTGCATGAAATACACTCAGAAACGAGTTGGATTTAGGCCTGGGCAGCTCAGAAATCGCCCCCTGCGTTTTGCCTTTAAGTGGGCCACGTGAGAGTACCGGCGCGTACGCGCCATGTGCGTGTGCGTGTCGATTGGCAAATTCTCCATCCGCGTGGACGCGGCATGTACACGTGCGCGTCTATAAGCGAGACTACTTTTGCGCGTGTGCGCCTTGTGCGCGTGCGTGTCCTTTGATGCATTCCCAATCTTTGTTTCTTCATGCATTCTCCCCTTTGTATGCTTTTCTACTCATTTCTTCCATCCAATACTTGCCTTATAAACCTGAAATCACTCAACACACACATCAAGGCATCGAATGGAATCAAAGTGAATCAAAATTACCAATTTAGGGCCTAAAAAGCATGTTTTTACACTTAAGCACAATTCAAGGGAGAATTATAAAACCATGCTATTTTATTGAATAAATGTGGGAAAAGATGGTAAAATCCCCCAAAATAAGCACAAGGTAAACCACGAAATCGGGGTTTATCAAATCTCCCCACACTTAAACTAAGCATGTCCTCATGCTAAAATTAAGAAAGAAGCAAAGGGTATCACATTTATTCAATGCAAACTAACTAAATGCAATCTATCTACATGCAATCTATTTTCATGATGTAATGGCTTAGTCAAAATAAAACAATCTCCAAGAATATACATGCAAGCACAAGGGCTACGGCATTAGCAATCAAAGCAAACCACAATTGGATTGAATCTTTGAAAGAGTTCACAAACTTGCAAGAAAAGATGATCATGGGTGGAAACATGTAATTGAGCGGTCGAACCCTCACCGGATGTGTATCCGCTCTATGCACTCAAGTGTATAGGGTTGATTCACTCAATTCTCCCCCAATCATGCTTTCCAAGACTTGTTTTTTATCTAACAATCAACAATTACTTTATGCATGCATACAAATGTCTTGAGGACTTTCCATAGGTTGTAATGGGGTTAGGGTCAAGGTAGGATGCATATGGTCAAGTGAGCTTGAAATTCGAATCTTTGATTAACTTAACTTACCACCTAACCTATGACAACCTAAACAAATCTAAACAAACCTAGCTATCCATTCTTCACTTTTTCACACACTCATGCATTTCCTTTTTGATTACCACACATATGCATTGAATTTATGAAACATTAAACTTTGGGACATTTTGTTCCCTTTTTGTTGCAATTTTTTTTAAACTAAAATATATACAAGAACATCAATGCATATGGTTTACACATGATTAATACATGAGTATGTACCTAATTCCTAAAAATTTTTCAATAAAAATATAAACACACTTTTATCTCTACCCAATGTTCCCAACTTTCCCATATTCTAATGATGAACACCCTCACTAGCCTAAGCTAATCAAAGATCCAAACAAGGGACATTTATTGTTTTTCACTTAAGCTTGTAATGTGCTACAATTATGAACAAATGGGTTAAGCATAGGCTCAAAATTGGCTAACAATGGAAGATAAAAGGTAAGCTATTTGGGTAAGTGAGCTATTTGAACAATGGTCTCAATCATATAAATGCATGTATACACAAAATAATGGACATAAAGAATCAAACAAATCAAAGATTACACTCATAGGAAGAGAATAATGCACACAAGAATGAAAGTAAGTGGTCATGTATGATGTAACCACACAATTAGGCTCAAATCTCACATGCTTGTGTTCTTTGCTCAAAACATGATCCACAAGTGCATAATTCAAGCAAGTTCTAAAATTTTTTTTTTCAACCAATTGGGTGGTGCCCTAAAAATGAATTTCTTGGAAATTTCTATCATGTTGACTAAGCTTATTCTAATGCAATGTTGTGATTTAGAAAATTTAAAAATTTTCCCTAGTTTACCCCCTTTTCAATCAAAACACAATTCTTATACAAAAAGGGTTAACTAGATTTTTTTTACAACCCCAAAACACTTTTCTAATCACAATCAAAACTAAGATGCAAAACATATATATATATATATAATAAAAGTGTGCAACTACCAAAATAAAAGTATCCACAATAGCAAATATGTACAGTAATCCCAAAATGATCTAAAAGATAAAGTGCAAAATAACATAAAGTAGTAGAAACTAAAGATGGATCTCCGAAAGTTTACCACATAAATGCAAACACCGGTCACGAATGGTGACCTCCTCACACTTTAGAATCAAGCATCGTCCTCGATGCTACTGCTGAAGCTCGGGATGGGGGTCAACAATCGCACCGGGCCGTGGCTCAGGCTCAGGCTGTGGGACTGGGACTGGCTATGGCTGTGGATCCTCAGGAGGCTGCTGGACCTCAGTGGTGACCTGTGTCTCTGGTGGTGCATCCTGATGAGTCGGCGCCTCGTCATGCTCCTCACCATGCTCCTCTTCTTGATCCTGCTCGTCGGAGGCGGGAGAGTCTGGGAGCGGCGGTAGCTCGATGCCCTGTGATACAAACACCTGGTCGATGTGGTCGAGATGTCGCATGACATGACGCTCGAGACGCTCCATGAAGCAAAGTAGGTGCTGCACCAATAGATAAGTCGGCTTAGGTGCTGGTAATGGTGGTAAGGATGCTGCGGCTGCTGAAGTAGAGGGGGGTCCTGCTGCTGCTGCTGATGATGAGGGCTGAGCTGCCTCCTCCACTACTCTGGCTTGAGAACGGAGTTTGGGTGCGGGCTTCTCATGCACCCACCCACCCCATGGAATGGTAACCTCCTTGTCGTCCTCATCTGGGGGTGGTGGTGTCACGTCATCATCCTCCCACAGAACATCAGCCATCTCAATCATGCTGGTGACCAGCGTAGGGAATGGCAGGAGGCCACGGATATGCGTGTGCCATATACTCTGTCTGATCAGCCGGGGGAAGTTAACCTCCTTCCCCTCCATCACACACCCAATCAGAACCAGCATATCCATTGGAATCTCTGAGAAGTGAGTGGTGGGGAAGACATAGTGGGCGAAGATATGCTGTCAGGTCTTAGTCTCCCTCGACAGATAGGTGAAACGCATCCCCTTGGGCTTCTTGTTCCCATAATCCATCACCCAGGGAGCATCAGGTGTTGCAATCACACGCTTAAGTGCCTCATAGTCAAATGTCATGCAATAGATAGCTACCTCTGCCTGCTTATAGGCGCAGATCTCATCAGGACGATGGTGGCAAAGCAGTGCATCCCCAATAGCATCCTCAGTGATCATATTCTCTCTACCCTGCAGCTGAACTGAGTCAAGAGCAGCACGGAAGAAGTTGTAATAAAATTCTCTCACCTATGAAGTGTTTACCCTCCCCAAATCTTTGTCAACAAAGTCCAATCCTAACTCTAGAATACGGGTGTTAATGGCACGCCTCACATCATTGGGAAGGAGCAGTTTTTTCTCAATGTTTAGATTCTTCTTCCAGAAGTTGGAGAAGCGAAGTTCACAGTAAAGATTTGGGAATTTGATTGGGTCAGTGGGTGGCAGCAGTTGATTTTCCTTGTCCACCTCATTCAGCGGATTCTTAGCATAATTTGCATAGGGAGAAGGGGTAGAAGCCTTAGAGCACTTTCTCTTCTTAGAAGTAGTGGCTATAGCCTTTCCTTTGTCTGACATCCTGAAAAACAGAGATGATACAATATAAGCAGATAGCCAAGCAGATATAAAGCACTCAAAGTAAAGCATATTCATGAAGTGAATATAGTAAAGAGATTTCTTGGAAAGCAAGCAACAGAATTCAGAATTCAAATCAAATTTCAAACCAAGAATTTAAACCACATTTGCACATTACTTGTTTACTAAGCCTAGAAAACACCAATTCCAAAATATTGATCAAAAGAGTTAAGTTGAAAACCAAAAGAAGTTAGTTGGTTAAACAAGTTAGAGTTAGAGATTAGTTGAAAAATCAGTGATATGGTGGTTACCGACTCAAGTCGAAAGGAATGTAAACGCATTCACAATCATGAAATGCATCAAGTCATTGATGATGAAATATGATATAGCCGGAAAGCAACTAATATGAAACAGACCATCAATCAATGTAAAGATCACTAGTGGTGTTGGTGAAATAAGAATTACAGTGAACAATGCACATAAGTGAAATTCAAACACCAAATTTCAGCGAGCCATGAATGTCACAAAGTTGAATAAGGGTTGAAAATTATATGTGCCATGTGACTAAAGGTAATTTGGGCGTAGAGAAAATGAATCACATTAGCCACACAGGTAGAAGAAACCATCAACCTTGTGAAAGTAAGCAAATTGGGCTCAAATTCAAATGAAGACCAATTTCATGGTCAATCTGAGAGTTTACTCAATCATGCAATGCATATAACAAGTTATCATTGCAAGCAAGTAAAGAGTATTAGAAGCATGACCAAAAACCAGTAAACATGCCCTTGAGGATTTTCTAAAACCATTTAGGCAACAAAATTATAATTGATACAGAAATCATCAAATAGAAGTTTGTTACACCCATCAAAATAATGTTACTTCATGAAATATGGTTTAGGAAAAATTCAGCAGTATTTCGGCAGCAAATTGGCTATTTTTCAAATTCAGATAATCAAGTCAATTTCATATAAACTTAGTAACAATCACAAACAGAAGCCAGAAGTGAATTCATATGAAAAGAGGTATGTAAGCCAACAAGCAGCACAAACAGCAGTAAGCAATATAGATCAATTCAGTTAGCAATAGATACCATTCTTTCTTGGGACAATGACCAAAACTCATGGCTTAAAACACAGCACCACATATTAAATGGGCTCAGAACAAATCAAGGAAACAGAGCAATTTCACACAGCAGCAAAAATTCAGATAAACCTAAATCCACTACTCAGCCCAGGTTCGCTAACCACCTAAGTACACTAAACTAACTAACTAATCTAACTATACTAATATTAACAATAAGAAGTAAGAGAAAGATAGAGTAGAGGTTCAGGTTGTGAAACCTGTAAGCAGAGCAGAAGCGAAAATTGGAGAAAATGGCAGAGGAGGTAACAAGGTGGTGCTGCCAACGGCGATGCCTACTCCGGCGACAATGGCGTCGCGGTTTCTTGGTAGCGGAGCGGGGGCGCTGTGAGAGAGAACCGAGCAGAGAGGATTGAGTGAGAGAGAGAGAGAGAGAGTGAAGAAGAGGGGGGGGTTGGGTGCACGGCGATGACAGCGGTGGTGTGTGCCGGGATGCTCGCCGGAGGAAGGCTGGTGGTTGCGAGGGTGATGGTTGGCAATGGAGGGAGAAATGGAACATTGGATATGAGAGGGATGAAAGGGGGTTGCGCGAATGCGTTAGGGCTTTGCGTCCTTGGGGTAAGTAAAAATTTGAATCCGCGCGTGCGCGCACCGTGCGCGTCCGCGTGGGTGAGAAAATAAGGAAGTGGCGCGGAAGCGCCATATGTGCTCGCGCGTAGATAAGACAATTGGCGACGGGCGCGGATGCGTACGGTGCGCGTCCGCACGGGTGTGCTGGGCCAGAGGCACAAAAGGGGCCCAGAGTTGGCATAACTCTCGGGTCCGTTGACCTGGGTAATGCTAAAATGCATCGACGCGTGCGCACACTGTGCGCGTTCGCGTGGATGGTTCAAGCTTAAGGAATGGGCGCGGAGGCGCCAAGTGCGCCAACGCATGGGTTAGTGAAACACGAAGGGGCGCGGATGCGTACAGCGTGCGTCCGCGTGGGTCGAGGCACAGAGTTGGCCTAAAAGTGGCACAACTCTCTGGCCCTTGCCCAGAAAACTAAAACGCACAGCCGACGCGCGCGCGCACTGTGCGCTTGCGCATGGCTGGTTTTTTTTATGAGCATAAAAAAAACTCATAATCCTCCCAATCTCCTCTAGGACTCTAGTATAGTGGTAAGTATAGTGGTAAGTATTTCCGCCTGTCACGCGGACGACCCGGGTTCGATCCCCGGCAACGACGCCATTTTGATGAGAGAAATCTTTGATGGTATAGAATTTCCTCAAATGAATTCTCATTGCAAGTATAGTTCTACACCAACAAACAATCCTCCCAATAAAAAATTTTTTGGTTTTGTCATAAGTAACAAACCCCAATGAATTAATAACCGAAGTATTTGGACTCCGGACTAGCTAAGATGTAAAATCAAGCACATTTTGAAATATTGGGGATTTTTCAAACAAATTTAGGAAACTTGTAATCCAAGCAAAAATTCAAATTCAGAGAATCATCCCTAATTAAGCATAGAATGTATAGACATCTTAGCAAGCAAAACAAAATATTCTAAGACATAAAGAAATTATATACAATGGAACCCAATTCATTCATTCATTATATCTACAAGAGAATGGAAAGAGTTTACCATGGTGGGGTGTCTCCCACCAAGCACTTTTAGTTTAAGTCCTTAAGTTGGACATTTGGGAGGCTCCTTATCAAGGTGGCTTATGCTTGTATCCATCCTTGAACCTCTAAGAATGCTTGTTTTTCAATCGGTTGTCAGAAGTTCCAACCTTCTTCACCAAGCTTTGGTGAAGTTCTCTCCAAAATATGAGCTCCCAAAATTGATTGCTATGATGTGATCCAGGATCCCATACTTTGTTTTTGCACCCGTCTTCTAGTTGATTGCCTTGATTCCGTCCGGGTGACGAGAAAGCAGAATTCTCATGAACGCACCAAACTATCCTCCTAGACCCATTTAATTGAGCATTACACCAATCCATGCTCTTCAATTTTGAGCTTCCAACCATAATGAGTCTAGATTTACAACGCCAACCACTAAACATCCTCCTCTTTCGCTTAATCCCGCAAAATGCCCTAAGTTGGCCATCCATTTCAAGCAAACCATACTCAAGTGGGATAATAAAGCTGAGAGTTAGAAGTTTTACCACTCAAGCGAAGGATTGGACATCCATCCTCTTCTAGAGGTTTCCACCACTTGGTAAGATTTTTCAAGTTTCTCCTCTTGCCAGGCTTCTTCAAGTTCACATTCTTCTTTTCCAATTACTTTTATCTCTTCCCCATCACTCTAATCATAGATGGGAGGTTTAGTGAAGTCTACCTCATCATCAAGTCTAAGCATTGTGGGGAAGGGCTCTTTAAACTCGAAAGGATCACATGTTGATGCGGAATCATCATAGATAGGAGGGTCTGTTGCTTGGAACACCTCTTCCAGTTCTTCACTTACAATAGGTCTTGGGGGTTGCACATCCTCCTCAACCTTGCTTTCTAGTCCACTGGAAGAAGGCTCAACAAGGTCGTCAAAGGGATTGATCAATGTGGGCAAAAAATCATTGGTGATGGAGTCCACTTTTTGATCAATTTCCTTCAACTCTCCGTTTACTTTCGCAACTTTACTCTCCTCTTTAACATCCTTTATGTGATCAGCATATCCCAAACATCCACCCACTACTTCCTTGTGTTCGCTAATCTCTATTTTCTCCTATTGTTGCACTTCTTGCTTCAACTCTTCTTCCTCATCATGGAGCTTCAAGTTCATTCCTTCACCAAGCTCCTTGGTTGTTTTTCCACATTCAACAATGGCTTCTACTTAGGGTGCGTGAGCTTAGGTGGGATGTTAGGTGAGTCACGGCTTCTACCATGCTAGCTATCCTTGCTCTTAGCTCCTTAAACTTAGTTTCATCCTCCTCTTGTTGCCTTAAGATACAAGATTCAAGGTCTCTCAGTTCTAATATGAAGGCTTCGTCAGGAGGTGGTGGTAGAAGATAGGGTTCAGTGTTTGAGGGAAGATTGTTGATGTTGGAAGGTGGTTCATATTGGTGGAATTCTTGAGGTGGTGTATGTAGAATTTGTGGTTCTTGGGAGTATTGGTATTGGGATGGTGGTTGTTCTAGATGTGGTTCATATAGTGGTTGATATGGTGTGTATGAGTTATGGTCATATGGAGTTGAATAGTGGTGTGAGACTTGTGAGTATGGTGTATGGCTATATTGAGGAGTGGGATCACATGCATATGATGATTGTGGTTGACAACCACAATGAGGGTCATCACACACGTTGGTTGATACACATTAGGATCAGGATTATACCCATAAGAGTTCGTGGGAGGTTGTTGCCATGAAGGTTGTTCATAAGCTTGGGATTTCTCCCATCCTTGATTTCCAAATCCTTGATGTATATTCTCATTGGAGCTTCCATTTCCTACAACATAGTTTGAACTACACTCATAGCCAAAAGGATGAGAATTCATAGTGAAAGAGAAAATAAAAACAAAGATTAATAAGAAACAAAGAAAATAAAATCCTAACTAGCAAAAACTAGCAAACAACCCAAAATTCAAGCTATTCACAATATATACAATAGCCAATAACATAGCACCATTGTGTATCCCCGGCAACGGCGCCATTTTGATGAGAAAAATCTTTGATGGTATAGAATTTCCTCAAATGAATTCTCGTTGCAAGTATAGTTCTACACCAACAAACAATCCTCCCAATCAAAAATTTTTTGGTTTTGTCACAAGTAACAAACTCCAATGAATTAATAACCGAAGTATTTGGACTCCGGATCGTCTCCCTAGGAAACAATGTAATGCTTAATGATGAGCGGATAATTTATACGCTTTTTGGCATTGTTTTTAGTATGCTTTTAATATGTTTTAGTCACTTTTTATTATATTTTTATTAGTTTTTAATTAAAAATCATATTTCTGGACTTTACTATGGGTTTGTGTGTTTTTCTGTGATTTCAGGTATTTTCTGGCTGAAATTGAGGGACCTGAGCAAAAATCTGATTCAGAGGCTGAAAAAGGACTACAGATGCTGTTGGATTCTGACCTCCCTGCACTCGAAGTGGATTTTCTGGAGCTACAAAAGCCCAATTAGCGCGTTCTTAATTGCGTTGGAAAGTAGACATCCTGGGCCTTCCAGCAATATATAATAGTTCATACTTTGCCCGAGATTTGATGGCCCAAACCGGCATTCTAAGTCAGCATGGAAATTCTAGCGTCAAAACGCCAGAACTGGCATAAAAGCTGGAGTTAAACGCCCAAACTGGCACCAAAGCTGGCGTTTAACTCCAAGAAACGTTTCTACATGTGAAAGCTTCAATGCTCAGCCCAAGCACGCATCAAGTGGGTCCGGAAGTGGATTTCTGCATTATTTACTCATTTCTGTAAACCCTAGGTTACTAGTTTTCTATAAATAGGACCTTTTACTACTATATTTCACACACTTTTTCACCTTTCGAACTTGTATCTTCACGTTTGGGGCTGGCCTCATGGCCATGCCTAAACCTTTTGTTCTTATGTATTTTCAACGGTGGAGTTTCTACACCCCATAGATTAGGGTGTGGAGCTCTGCTGTTCCTCATAATGCAAAGTACTATTGTTTTTCTATTCAACTCAAGTCTATTTCTTCTCCAAGATATTCATTTGCACTCAAGAACATGATGAATGTGATGATTATGTGACACTTATCACCATTCTCACCTATGAATGCGTGCCTGACAACCACTTCCGTTCTACATGCAAACAAGCTTGAATGTGTATCTCTTGGGTTTCTAATCTAAGATTAGAACCTTCGTGGTATAGGCTAGAATTATTGGCGGCCATTCCTGAGATCCGAAAAGTCTAAACCTTGTCTGTGGTATTCCGAGTAGGATCTGGGAAGGGATGACTGTGACGAGCTTCAAACTCGCGAGTGTTGGGCATAGTGACAGACGCAAAAAGATCAATGGATCCTATTCCAACATGATCGAGAACCAACAGCTGATTAGCCGTGCGGTGACAGCACATTTGGACCATTTTCACTGAGAGGACGGGAGGTAGCCATTGACAACGGTGAAACCCAAAATAATGCTTGCCATGGAAAGGAGTATGAATGATTGGATGAAGACAATAGGAAAGCAGAGGTTCAGAAGGAACAAAGCATCTTCATACGCTTATCTGAAATTCTCACCAATGAATTACATAAGTATCTCTATCTCATTTTATATTTTATTCATCTTTTAATTATCAATTCTCCATAACCATTTGAATCCGCCTGACTGAGATTTACAAGATGACCATAGCTTGCTTCAAGCCGACAATCTCCGTGGGATCGACCCTTGCTCACATAAGGTTTATTACTTGGACGACCCAGTGCACTTGCTGGTTAGTTGTGCGGAGTTGTGATAAAGAGTTGAGATTACAATTGTGCGTACCAAGTTGTTGGCGCCATTGATGATCACAATTTCGTGCACCAAGTTTTTGGTGCCATAGCCGGGGATTGTTTGAGTTTTGACAACTGACGGTTTATCTTATTGCTTAGATTAGATAACTTTATTTTATTCTTCAGAATTTTTAAGAATGAATTCTAGAGTTTTAGATGGTACTTTCATCATCACAGGATCTAATTGATTCCCATCAATTTGTCTGTTGTATGTAATGTCTGCTGAAGCTTGGCTAGCCATGTCTAATCTTTTTAGACTAAAGCTTTAGACTAACATTTCATGATTCCTGGAATTCTTATTAAAAAATTTTGAATGTCTCTATTTTCTTTTCCAAAATAATTTTCAAAAAAACCAAAAAAATTAATAAAATCATAAAAACCAAAAAATTTGTGTTTCCTGTTTGAGTTTAGTGTCAATTTTTAAGTTTGGTGTCAATTGCATGTCTTTATTCTTCTTGCATTTTTTGAAAGTATGTTCTTGTGTTCTTCATTGATCTTCAAGTTGTTCTTGATGATTTTCTTTGTTCTGATCTTTAAATTCTTCTGTTTGGTGTCTTTTGTTATTTTTCACATGTATTTTCAAATTGTTATTGTCCCTAGTATACAAACTTCTAAGTTTGGTATCTTGCATGCATTATTTGTTTTGATATTGATTTTTCATGTTTAGTTTCATTCTGTTGTTTTCTTTCTCATCATCAAAAATTCAATTTTTTTTTTCAAAATTATGTCTTTTTAAGTCAATAATACAGAGAATTGAAAATTCAGAACATGCAGCAGAGGAATTACATAGAAAAAGCTGGGCGTTCAAAACGCCCAGTGAGGAAGGAAAACTGGCGTTTAAACGCCAGCCAGGGTACCTGGCTGGGCGTTAAACGCCAGAATGGATACCATTCTGAGCGTTTAACGCCAGGATGACACAGGAGGGAAGATTTTGTTTTTAATTCAAATCTTTTTCAAATTTTCATAATTTTTCAAAATCAAATATTTTTCAAATCATATCTTTTCAATCATATCTTTTCAAAATCAAATTCTTTCCATTATTTTTACTATTTTCGAAAATACTTGCTAACAACTAATGATTTGATTCAAAAATTTCAAGTGTGTTACTTTCTTGTTAAGAAAGGTTTAATATATGAATCATATCTTTTAAATTTCTTGTTAGCCAAGTCATTAATTTTAAAATCAAATCTTTTTAATTGTTTGTCAATCATATCTTTTTAAAACCATATTTTCTCAATCATATCTTCTCAACCACATCTTTTTCAAAAAAAATGATTTTCAATCATATCTTTTTGATTTCTAATTTCAAAATCACTTAATTTCTTTCTCAATTTTAGTTTTCGAAAATCATCAATCAATTTTTCAAAATTTCTTTTAATTAAAAACATTTTTTTTCGAAAAGTCTTCCCCTCTTCTCACGTCCTTCTATTTAAGGACTAACACTCCTCCACTATCAGCAATTCAGACTCTCTCTATAAGTTCGAATTCTCCCCTCTCTACCTCCTCCTTCTATTCTTCTTTTTCTCTGACATCTCAAGGAATCTCTATACTGTAACATAGAGGATTCCATATTTTTTTCTTCTCTCTTTCATATGAGCAGGAGCAAGGACAAAAGCATTCTTGTTGAAGCTGATCCTGAACCTGAAAGGACCTTGAAGAGAAAGCTAAGAGAAGCTAACGCACAACTCTCTGGAGAGGACCTAACAGAAATTTTCAAACAAGGAGAAGCCATAGCAGCCGAAAATAACAACAATACCAACAATGCAAAGAAGGTGCTTGGTGACTTTACTGCACCTACTCCCGACTTCTATGGGAGAAGCATCTCAATTCCTACCATTGGAGCAAACAACATTGAGCTTAAGCCTCAATTAGTTTCTCTAATGCAACAGAATTGCAAGTTTCATGGACTTCCATTGGAAGATCCTCATCAGTTTTTGGCTGAATTCTTGCAAATCTGTGACACTGTCAAGACCAATGGGGTTGATCCCGAGGTCTACAGGCTTATGCTTTTTTCTTTTGCTATAAGAGACAGAGCTAGAATATGGTTGGATTCACAACCTAAGGAAAGCCTGAACTTTTGGGAAATGCTGGTCAGTGCTTTTCTGGCCAAATTCTTTCCACCTTAAAAATTGAGTAAGCTTAGAGTGGAAGTCCATACTTTCAGACAGAAGGAAGGTGAATCCCTGTATGAAGCTTGGGAAAGATACAAGCAATTGATCAGAAGGTGTCCTTTTGACATGCTTTCGGAATGGAGCATCATAGGTATCTTCTATGATGGTCTGTCTGAACTGTCCAAGATGTCATTGGACAGCTCTATTGGAGGATCTCTTCATCTGAAGAAGACGCCTGCAGAAGCTCAGAAACTCATTGAAATGGTTGCAAATAACCAATTCATGTACACTTCTGAAAGGAATCCTGTGAATAATGGAACAAATCAGAAGAAAGGAGTTCTTGAGATTGATACTCTGAATGCCATATTGGCTCAAAACAAAATATTGACTCAGCAAGTCAATATGATTTTTCAGAGTCTGTCTGGCATGTAAGCAGCAACAGGCAGTACCAAAGAAGCTTCATCTGAAGAAGAAGCTTATGATCCTGAGAACCCAGCAATGGAAGAGGTGAATTACATGGGAGAACCCTATGGAAACACCTATAATCCTTCATGGAAAAATCATCCAAATCTCTCATGGAAGGACCAACAGAGGCCTCAACAAGGCTTAACAACAGTAATGGTGGAAGAAATAGGTTTAGCAATAGCAAGCCTTTTCCATCATCTTCTCAGCAACAGACAGAGAATTCTAAGCAGAGCCACTCTGACTTAGCAACCATAGTCTCTGATCTAATTAAAACTACTCAAAGTTTCATGACTGAAACAAGGTCCTCTATTAGAAATTTGGAGGCACAAGTGGGTCAGCTGAGTAAGAAAGTTACTAAACTCCCTCCTAGTACTCTCCCAAGCAATACAGAAGAAAACCCAAAGAGAGAATGCAAGGCCATAAACACGTCCCACATGGCCGAATGCATAGAGGAGGGAAAGGCAGTGATTTCCACTGAGGAAGACCTCAATGGACGTCCACTGGCCTCCAAGGAGTTCCCTAATGAGGAACCATGGGAATCTGAGGCTCATACAGAGACCATTGAATTTACTTCTGCCATTCATGAGCTCTGATGAGTATTCTTCCTCTGAAGAGGATGAAGATGTTACTGAAGAGCAAGTTGCTAAGTACCTTGGAGCAATTATGAAGCTAAATGCCAAAGTTATTTGGTAATGAGACTTGGGAGGATAAACCCCCCTTGCTCACCAAAGAACTGGATGACTTGACTAGGCAGAGATTACCTAAGAAGAGACAGGATCCTGGAAAATTTTCAATACCTTGTACCATAGGCACTATGACCTTTGAGAAGGCTCTATGTGACCTAGGGTCAAGTATAAACCTCATGCCTCTCTCTGTGTTGGAGAAGCTAGGGATCCTTGAGGTACAAGCTACAAGAATCTCACTAGAAATGGCAGACAATTCAAGGAAATAGACTTATGCACTTGTAGAGGATGTCTTGGTAAAAGTTGAACACCACTACATCCCTGCTGATTTCATAATCCTAGACACTGGAAAGTGCATTGATGAATCCATCATCCTTGGCAGACCCTTCCTAGCCACATCAAAAGCTGTGATTGATGTTGACAGAGGAGAATTGATCCTTCAAGTGAATGAAGACTCCCTTGGGTTTAAAGCTCTAGGATCTCCCTCTGTGGTCATGGAGAGGAAGCATGAAAAGCTTCTCTCAATGCAGAGTCAAATAGAGCCCCAACATTCAAACTCTAAGTTTGGTGTTGGGAGGCCATTAAAATGCTCTGAGTATCTGTGAGGCTCCATGAGAGCCCACTATCAAGCTATTAACATTAAAGAAGCACTTGTTGGGAGGCAATCTAATTTTATTATATCTATTTATTTTCCATTGTTATTTTATGTTTTCTGTAGGTTGATGATCATGTGAAGTCACAAAAACAACTGAAAAGGCAAAAACAGAATGAAAAACAGTATTGAAAATAGCACACCCTAGAGGAGAAACTTACTGGCGTTTAAACGCCAGTAAGGGTAGCAGAATAGGCGTTAAACGCCCAGTCTGGCACCATTCTGGGCGTTTAACACCAGAAAGGGGCACAGAGCTGGCGTTTAACGCCAGAAAAGGGCACAGAGCTGGCGTTTAAACGCCAGAAAGGGGAGAAAAGCTGGCGTTAAATGCCAGAAATGAGCAGCAACCTGGCGTTTAACGCCAGGATTGGCAATCAAGGGGGCATTTACACGCCAACATGGTGCAGGGATGAGAAATCCTTGGCACCTCAGGATCTGTGGACCCCACAGGATCCCTACTTACCTCATCTCTCTCTTTCTTCTTCACATTTTCCCACAACTCCCTTCCCCAAATACCCTTCACCAATCACCTTAATACCTCTTCCCCAAAAACCCCTCACCTATCAAATCCTACCCTCTTCTGCATAATCTCTTCACCAATCCACATTCATCCATCATAAAACCCCACCTCACCATTCACATTCAAACCACTTTCCCTCCCAAACCCACCCATACATGGCCGAACCCTACCCCTATTTTCACTCCTATATAAACCCATCTTCACTCCTTCATTTTCACACAACATACACACTACTCACCACCTTGGATGAACCACAAAACCCCCCTCCATCTCCTCTATTTCCTCTTCTTCTACTATTTTTTTCTTCTTTTTCTCGAGGACGAGCAAACCTTCTAAGTTTGGTGTGGGAAAAGCTAAAGCTTTTTGTTTTTCCATAACCATTTATGGCACCAAAGGCTGGAGAAACCTCTAGAAAGAGGAAAGAGAAGGCAAAAGCTTCCACCTCCAAGTCATGGAAGATGGAAAGATTCATCTCAAGGGTACATGAAGACCACTTCTATGAAGTTGTGGCCAAGAAGAAGGTGATCCCCGAGGTCCCCTTCAAGCTCAAAAAGGGTGAATATACGGAGATCCGACATGAGATTCGAAGAAGAGGTTGGAAAATTTTCACAACCCCATTCAACAAGTCGGGATCTTAATGGTTCAAGAGTTCTATGCCAATGCATGGATCACCAAGAACCATGATCAAAGTGTGAACCTGGACCCAAGGAATTGGCTCACAATGGTTCGGAGGAAATACTTAGATTTCAGTTCGAATAATGTAAAGTTAGCATTCAACTTGCCCATGATGCAAGTAGATGCACGCCCCTACACTAGAAGGGTCAACTTTGATCAAAGGTTGGACTAAGTCCTCATAAACATTTGTGAAGAGGGTGCTCAATGGAAGAGAAATTCAAGAGGAAAGCCAGTTCAACTAAGAAGGCATGACCTCAAGCCCGTGGCTAGGGGATGGTTGGAGTTCATCCAACGCTCAATCATTCCCACTAGCAACCGGTCTGAAGTTACTATAGATCGGGCTATCATGATTGATGATTGGATTTTTGATGGTTTAGAATTTCACAAATGAATTCTCGTTGCAAGTATAGTTCCTAAACCAAACAATAATCCTTTCATACAAAAGATTGTTTGTCACAAGTACAAACCCCTAAAATCTATAAACCGAAGTATTTAAACCTCGGGTCGTTCTCCCTAGGAATTACAATGAAGTGTCTTGTTATCGGTTATGAGTTATTTTGGGGTTTTGGATAAGAAGCATGAAAAGTAAATGGGAATGAAAATAAACTAACAACTATAAAAGGCTCTTGGCAAGGTATGAAAATTAGAAGTCCTATCCTAGTTATCCTTTTCAATTGTGATGAGATTTGTTCATTGCTACCACTTAGTTAATCCATACTAATTAAAGGAAAGTCAAGTGGATGAATTGATTTGATTTCTCAAGTCCTAATCAACTCCTAAAGGAATGACTAGCTTTAGAGGCTTTCAAATCAATTAGCATTCTCTCCAATTATCAATCAACAAAGGAATTAGATAACTCAAGTGTCACTAATTACTCTACCTAAGCCAAGAGGAACAAAATCTACACAAAAATCCCATCAAGCATTTCATCAAACACTTGGAAGGCACAAGAGAAAAGTATAGTCAATCACAACAAGAATGAATTCTAACTACAATTGAATGTAAAGAATTAACAACAACAATCAAGGAAATCACAAGTATCATGAATTACCTCAAATTGCATTATTGAAAGAAAATAAAGAGAACAAGAGTATCATGATTACAAAACCTAGAAACAAAATAAGAGAAATCACAACAAGAGAATAGGGAGAGAGAGAAGAACCAAAGTGTAGCAATCATCAATTGAAGGTAGAAGTAGAAGGAGACTTGAATTAAACCTAGAACTATGAGATCCTAATCTAACCCTAATTCCTAATCCTAATTCTAGAGAGAAGGGAGAGTTTCTCTCTCTAACTCTAACTACTTCTAAAGCTAAACTATGACTAATGATTAAGGTATATTGATTCCTCTTCAATCCTTGGCTTAAATAGCATCAGAAATGAGTTGGATTGGGCCTACAAGGCTTCTAAAATCGCTGGCCACGTGTTGCATTAAGTGAGTCATGTGCCACCAACAGCGCGTCCGCGTACTGTGCGCGTGCGCGCCCTTATGAGCGATGCAACTATGGCAAATCTTATATTGTTTCGAAGCCCCGGATGTTAGCTTTCCAACCCAACTGGAACCGCATCATTTGGACCTCTGTAGCTCAAGTTATGGCCGATTAAGTGCGAAGAGGTCGGCTTGACAGCTTTCCGGTTCTTCCATTTCTTCATGAGTTCTCCAACTTTTCATGCTTTCTTTCTTCATTCCCTTGATCCAATCTTTGCCTCCTAAACCTTAAATCACTTAACAAACATATCAAGGCATCTAATAGAATCAAGGTGAATTAAATTTAGCTATTTTGAGTCCTAAAAAGCATGTTTTCACTCTTAAGCACAATTAAGGGAGAAGTTATAAAACCATGCTATTTCATTGAATAAATGTGGGTAAAAGGTGATAAAATCCCCTAAATTCAATACAAGATAAACCGTCAAATTGGGGTTTGTCAACCTCCCCACACTTAAACCAAGCATGTCTTCATGCTTAAGCCAAGAGAAAGCAAAAGGGCATCAACATTTATTCAATGTAACCTATCTATATGCATCCTATCTACATGAATGCAACTAGATGCAAAATGGTTGTACCTACTTGGTTAAAAATAAATCAATCCTCCAAGTCATTCATGCACAAGTAGGGCCAAGATCATATAACGATTCATGAATCCTACCAATTCGAATATCAAAATGAAGTTCAAGTAGACTTGCGAGAAGAACGCTCATGAAAGCTGGGAATCAAGGAATTGAGCATCGAACCCTCACCGGAAGTGTTTGCACTCTAGTCGCTCGGTGTTTGGGGTTGATTCTCTCAATTCTCCCCTAATCATGCTTTCCAAGATTTGTTTTTCTTCTAACAATCAACAATTATTCAATGCATGCATACATGTATCATGAGGTCTTTTCTTTAGGTTGTAATGGGGCTAGGGTCAAGGTAGGATCATATATGGCTAGTGGACTTAGGATTTGAATCTTTGATTAACTTAAACTTTCCCACCTAACCTATATAATGACTTATACAATTAAGTACTAATCTAACTACCCATTCCTCACTTTTTCACATACTCATGCATTTTCTTTTCATTTCACAACACTTATGCATTGATTCTTATTGAGCTTCATTTTGGGGCATTTTGTCCCCTTTATTGCTCTTCTTTTTTTTTCTTTCTTTTTCTATATACATTTTTTTCTTTTCTTTTCTTTTTTTTTCTTTTTCACTTTTATTTCTTTTTCTTTTCATTTTTTTCTTTTTTTTTCTTTCAAACTATACACAAGAACATCAATGCATAAGGTCTATACATTTAATCAATACATGAGTATGTACCAATTCCCCAATATAAAAATACAAAACACAAACACCCTTTTATCCCAACCAATGTCCCAAAGTTTTCCCACTCTTGGATGACACTCACACTCACTAGCCTAAGCCAATCAAAGATCCAAATAAAGGACATTCATTGTTTTCCGCTTTAAGGCTTGTAATGTGCTAAAATAAGAACAAGTGGGTTAAGCGTAGGCTCAAAATTGGCTAACAAAGGAGAGTAAAAGGTAAGGCTATTTGGATAAGTGAGCTAATGAAATGATGGCCTCAATCATATGAATGCATGAATACAAGGGATAATGGGACATATAGATTCAAATAAATCAAAGATTACAATCATAGAAAGAGAACAATTACACGTAAGAAGGAAAATGAGTGGTTATAAGATGTAACCACGCAATTAGGCACAAATCTCACTTGCTTATGTTCTTAGCTCAAAAACCATGTTCCAAAATACATTCTTTCAAGCAAGTTCAACAAAAAGTTTTCAAATTGGTAGGTTGCCCTAAAACGGTTTCTTGGAAAGAAAATCATCACCCTAACCAAGTAGTCCTAATAACAAAGAAGTGGTAAAAATATGTACAAATTCTAACTAACATGCAACCTATCATGCAATGCAATAGCTAATCTAATCAAAGAAAATAAAAAATTTGGTGTTGAAAAGGAAATTTTTACCCATGGAGATCGGTCGAATGACCTCCCCACACTTGAAGATTGCACCGTCCTCGGTGCATGCAAAGAAGAGCAAGGTGGATGGGTTGCTACAATTGATGAGCTTCTTCGAAAGGTTGTGCGGATGACTTGTTCGTTGCCCC
Source organism: Arachis ipaensis (assembly GCF_059453495.1). Taxonomy (NCBI): domain Eukaryota; kingdom Viridiplantae; phylum Streptophyta; class Magnoliopsida; order Fabales; family Fabaceae; genus Arachis; species Arachis ipaensis. The sequence continues at coordinate 51,760,689 of NC_142444.1, forward strand.
ATTTAAAAGCTTTTCCGTTTCCTCCTTTCTTGGTGGCCAGCCTAAAAGGAGAGAAAAAGAAAGAAAATTAAGCCTACAACAAAGATATCAAAGTAAATAGAACATAGGCGGGGGCTAATGCCAAATAAGAGTATGATTCTCTACTACATGGTAGCTATAACATGTGAGTGAGAAATCAATATAAGCAAAAGGCATATCATTAAGCTCGATGCAAGAGTAAAGTTAAAGTATGAAGAGTGTGTTGAGCATCAAGTTCAAATGAGAAGAAGTGGGTCATGAAAGACAATATGAGGTCATATTAATGCACAAAGACACAAAAGTCATACAAGATGAAGTATTGATTTAAAAGTTTCATCACCCAACAATATCAAACAAGTCAAGAAGCACCAAAATAATGTAAGAAAGTCTCAACAATTGAGTAGGAAAGTTCAATCACCATTATTAAAATGGAAAACTTAGAAAATAAAATGAGAACAAGGTAAAAAAAAAAAAACAAAATTAAAATGCAATGAATGAAAATAAACAAATGCAATAAAAGAAAATGGAGGAAAAGAGAGAAAAAATTTTTTTTTTTTTAGTATTTTATTTATTTATGTATTTATTTATTTATTTATTATTATATTATTAGTATTATTATTTTTTTTATTTTTTTTATTTTAGAAAAAAATTTTTTCATTTATATTAAAAGAAAAAAAATTTTTCTAAGAGAGGAAGAAGAAAGAAAAAAAATTAGAAAGAAAGAAGAAGAGAAGAGGAAAGAAGGAGAAAGGAGGAAGGAGAAAAGCAGGGAGCAAATCCGCGCGCGCGCGCGCAGCGCGCTTACGCGTGGATGCAGCAGGGACAATCCGCGCGCGCGCGCACAGCGCGCTTACGCGTGGATGAGCTTGTGCTCCCAGCACAATGCTGGCACAACGCGCGCACAACTCTCTGGTTTTTGTACCAGAAGTTGCGGAAGTGCAATGTGCGTGCGCGTGCACAGCGTGCTTGCGCGCCGATGGCCCTTTTTTTTTTTTTTGCCCAAAAAGCAGAAAAAATGCCCAAGAGCTCCCTATAATGTCCAAAACTCTTCTTTATTCAATCAAATATCAAACAATTCACGAAAATGCAATTTGATTTTAGGATTTATTCATCTACTACTAATGAATACAACATACTAACAACCAATCTTTTCAAACAAATCAATATGAAATGAAAATCTACCTACAATGGCAACTCAAATCACTTATTATACAAAACCAAAAGAGAATGGAAAGAGGTTACCATGGTGGGGTGTCTCCCACCTAGCACTTTTAGTTTAAGTCCTTAAGTTGGACATTTTGAGAAGCTTATTGTCATGGTGGCTTATGTTTGTACTCATCCTTGAATCTCCAAGAATCCTTGCTTCTCAATTGGTTGACAGAATTTCCAACCATATTCATCAGGCTCGGGCACAGTTCTACCCAAGATACGAGTCCCCCTAGTTGGTCTTCACCTAGCGAGCCGGGGTCCCATATCTTATCTTCGCACCGGTCTTCAATTTGATCTTCATACTTTTTCTTTCCGGGTGGTTGACATATAGAATTCTCTTTAGCACACCTAGCCTTCCGTCGAGACCCATGCAAAGTAGTATTCTTCCAATCATCGTTCCTATACCTTGAAGCTTTGGCCTTAATGAGCCTAATTCCTAACTCGCAACCACTACACAACTCATTCTTGCTTTTAATTCCGCAAAGAGCTCTAAGTTGTCCATCATTTTCAAGCAAACCATATTCAAGCGAGAAAGTAAAGCTTATGGATAAGAATTTTACCCACTTGAATGTTGTGTTGGATGGTGACTCGGGAAGGGAGACCTCCCCACACTTAGATAATGCAAGGTCTACTTCCTTGTGCTCTTCTTTGTGTATTTCCACCTCTTTGCGAGCTTCCTTGATTTCAACCTTTCCCCTTTTATCACATAGCTTGGTGTTGTCTTCAAGAATTTTGATTTCTTGCCTAATGGGAGGTGGTTCAATTTTGGATAGAAATTCATTGATGAATAGATCCATTTCTTGGCCGACCTCTTCATATTCTTCAATTTCGATATACACCATGCCAACATTTTCCTCTTGGTAGCTCTCTTTCTCATTGCTCACCAAGGGTATGGGAGGTTGTGCACACTCTTTTATGCTTTCAACTCCATGTCCAATGGGAGAGGATTCCATTGTAGAGAGAAATTCATCCATGATTGAATCCATCTCTTGATAAGCCTCTTCCAAGTCTCCAACGATGATATGCCTTGGGGGTTGCGCACCGTCTTCAACTTCAATATCAAGCTCCTTGGAAGAGTGCTCCATGAGACTACATTCCCTTGGACTCTCAAAATCTCCTAAATCTTCAACCACTTCTTCTTTTTCTTCAATGATTATAGGTTCCTCTAGTTGCTCCAATACGAAATTTGACTCCTCTTTCTCCACCGAATTTTCCAATTTCCTCTTCATACTTTGCTCTTCTTTTGACTTTTCACATGTGGTCACGGAAGTACCTTGAGTATTCAAGCATTGGTAGGCTAAAGTGTGCACCACCTTGGTCAAATTGGTCACAAACTCAAGTGTATCCCGCTTCATGGCTTCTTGTCCTTGGAGTAACAAAGTGAGAGGATCGTCTATTGGGGCTTGGGGTGAATAGGAAGGTTCATTATTTTGGAGGGAGGGTTCATAGTAGGAAGGTGGTTCTTCTTGGTAAGGGTATGGAGATGGTGAGGGTTGAGGTGGTTCATGGTAGTAATCTTGATAGGGTTGTGGTGGTTCTAAAGGTTCTTGCTCATAATGATCACAAGGATGTGGTATGGGTGATTGGTTATATGATGGATAAGGGTCACATAAAGGTACTTGGTAGAAAGGGGCTTGTGAGTATGGTTGAGCATCATGTTGAGGATAAGATTCATAGGCATATGGTGGTGGTTGATTGTCATAAAAAGAGTCACCATAGCCATTGAATTGACATGCATTAAGATGAGAATTATACCTATAAGTGTCCGGAGGTTGATGCCAATATGAGTGATCAATTCCTTGAGGCTCCTCCCATCTTGGAGTGTTCCATCCTTGGTACATGTTAGCATTAAAGTTCACATTCCCTACAACACAATTAGAGTCAAACTCATAGCCAAAGTGAGAATTCATTATGGAAAAACAAAATAAAACTAACAAAATCTAGTAAACAAGCAAAAGACAAACTATTTACACTATTCACATATGTACAATAACCAATAACACAACACCATTGCAAATCCCCGGCAACGGCGCCATTTCGATGATTGGATTTTTGATGGTTTAGAATTTCACAAATGAATTCTCGTTGCAAGTATAGTTCCTAAACCAAACAATAATCCTTTCATACAAAAGATTGTTTGTCACAAGTACAAACCCCTAAAATCTATAAACCGAAGTATTTAAACCTCGGGTCGTTTTCCCTAGGAATTACAATGAAGTGTCTTGTTATCGGTTATGAGTTATTTTGGGGTTTTGGATAAGAAGCATGAAAAGTAAATGGGAATGAAAATAAACTAACAACTATAAAAGGCTCTTGGCAAGGTATGAAAATTAGAAGTCCTATCCTAGTTATCCTTTTCAATTGTGATGAGATTTGTTCATTGCTACCACTTAGTTAACCCATACTAATTAAAGGAAAGTCAAGTGGATGAATTGATTTGATTTCTCAAGTCCTAATCAACTCCTAAAGGAATGACTAGCTTTAGAGGCTTTCAAATCAATTAGCATTCTCTCCAATTATCAATCAACAAAGGAATTAGATAACTCAAGTGTCACTAATTACTCTACCTAAGCCAAGAGGAACAAAATCTACACAAAAATCCCATCAAGCATTTCATCAAACACTTGGAAGGCACAAGAGAAAAGTATAGTCAATCACAACAAGAATGAATTCTAACTACAATTGAATGTAAAGAATTAACAACAACAATCAAGGAAATCACAAGTATCATGAATTACCTCAAATTGCATTATTGAAAGAAAATAAAGAGAACAAGAGTATCATGATTACAAAACCTAGAAACAAAATAAGAGAAATCACAACAAGAGAATAGGGAGAGAGAGAAGAACCAAAGTGTAGCAATCATCAATTGAAGGTAGAAGTAGAAGGAGACTTGAATTAAACCTAGAACTAAGAGATCCTAATCTAACCCTAATTCCTAATCCTAATTCTAGAGAGAAGGGAGAGTTTCTCTCTCTAACTCTAACTACTTCTAAAGCTAAACTATGACTAATGATTAAGGTATATTGATTCCTCTTCAATCCTTGGCTTAAATAGCATCAGAAATGAGTTGGATTGGGCCCACAAGGCTTCTAAAATCGCTGGCCACGTGTTGCATTAAGTGAGTCATGTGCCACCAACGGCGCGTCCGCGTACTGTGCGCGTGCGCGCCCCTATGAGCGATGCAACTATGGCAAATATTATATCGTTTCGAAGCCCCGGATGTTAGCTTTCCAACCCAACTAGAACCGCATCATTTGGACCTCTGTAGCTCAAGTTATGGCCGATTAAGTGTGAAGAGGTCGGCTTGACAGCTTTCCGGTTCTTCCATTTCTTCATGAGTTCTCCAACTTTTCATGCTTTCTTTCTTCATTCCCTTAATCCAATCTTTGCCTCCTAAATCTTAAATCACTTAACAAACATATCAAGGCATCTAATAGAATCAAGGTGAATTAAATTTAGCTATTTTGAGTCCTAAAAAGCATGTTTTCACTCTTAAGCATAATTAAGGGAGAAGTTATAAAACCATGCTATTTCATTGAATAAATGTGGGTAAAAGGTGATAAAATCCCCTAAATTCAATACAAGATAAACTGTCAAATTGGGGTTTGTCAATGATCCATAGCATCATGATTGGAGAGGAAGTAGAAGTTCATGACGTTATCTCTACAAGGTGGCGGACAAGTCCTCTACTTTGGCAAGGTTATCCTTCCCTCATCTCATTCGTCACCTCTGTAATTCAGCTAGAATTGACATAGAGGAAGACATCCTCATTGATGAGGACAAGCCCATCACTAAGAAAAGGATGGAGCAAACAAGAGAGCCCACTCATGAACCTCACCAAGAGCATGAGGAAATTCCTCATCATGAGATTCCTGAGATGCCTCAAGGGATGCACTTCCCTCCACAAAATTATTGGGAGCAAATTAACACCTCCCTAGGAGAATTAAGTTCCAATATGGGACAACTAAGGGTGGAGCACCAAGAGCATTCCATCCTCCTCCATGAAATTAGAGAAGACCAAAGAGTCATGAGAGAAGAGCAACAAAGGCAAGGAAAAGACATTGAGGAGCTCAAGCACTCCATAAGATCTTCAAGAGGAAGAACAAGCTGCCATCACTAAGGTGGACCCGTTCTTTAATTTCCTTGTTCTTATTTTTCTGTTTTTTGAAAATTATGCTTTATGTTTTATTTATGTTTGTGTCTTATTACATGATCATTAGTGTATTAGTGTCTATGCCTTAAAGATATGAATGTCCTATGACTCTATCACCTTTCTTAAATGAAAAATGTTTTCTGAAAAAGAAAAAGAAGTACATGAATTTCGAATTTTAAAATAGTTTAATTATTTTGATGTGGTGGCAATACTTTTTGTTTTCTGAATGAATGATTGAACAGTGCATATTTTTGAATTTGTTGTTTATGAATGTTAAAATTATTGGCTCTTGAAAGAATGATGGAAAAGGAGAAATGTTATTGATCATCTGAAAAATCATAAAATTGATTATTGAAGCAAGAAAAAGCAGTGAAAAGCTTGCGAAAAAAAAAGAAAAAGAAAAAAATGGCAAAAAAAATATAAAAGAAAAAAAGAAAGAAAAAGAAAAAGCAAGCAGAAAAAGCCAATAGCCCTCTAAACCAAAAGGCAAGGGTAAAATAAAAAGGATCCAAGGCTTTGAGCATCAGTGGATAGGAGGGCCTAAAGGAATAAAATCCTGGCCTAAGCGGCTAAACCAAGCTGTCCCTAACCATGTGCTTGTGGTGTGAAGGTGTCAAGTGAAAAGCTTGAGACTGAGCGGTTAAAGTCGTGGTCCAAAGCAAAAAGAGTGTGCTTAAGAGCTCTGGACACCTCTAATTGGGGACTCTAGCAAAGCTGAGTCACAATCTGAAAAGGTTCACCGAGTTATGTGTCTGTGGCATTTATGTATCCGGTGGTAATATTGGAAAACAAAATGCTTAGGGTCACGGCCAAGACTCATAAAGTAACTGTGTTCAAGAATCAACATACTGAACTAGGTGAATCAATAACACTATCTGAATTCTGAGTTCCTATAGATGCCAATCATTCTGAACTTCAAAGGATAAAGTGAGATGCTAAAACTGTTCAGAAGCAAAAAGCTAATAGCCCTGCTCATCTAATTAAGATTGATCTTCATAGATATTTTTGGAATTCATTTTATATTCTATTCTTTTTATCCTACTTTGTTTTTAGTTGCTTGGGGACAAGCAACAATTTAAGTTTGGTGTTGTGATGAGCGAATAATTTATATGCTTTTTGGCATTGTTTTTAGTATGTTTTTAATATATTTTAGTCACTTTTTATTATATTTTTATTAGCTTTTAATTAAAAATCACATTTCTGGACTTTACTATGGGTTTGTGTATTTTTCTGTGATTTCAGGTATTTTCTAGCTGAAATTGAGGGACCTGAGCAAAAATCTGATTCAGAGGCTGAAAAAGGACTGTAGATGCTGTTGGATTGTGACTTCCCTGCACTCAAAGTGGATTTTCTGGAGCTACAGAAGCCCAATTGGCACGTTCTTAATTACGTTGGAAAGTAGACATTCTGGGCTTTCCAACAATATATAATAGTTCATGCTTTGCTCGAGATTTGATGGCCCAAACTGGCGTTCCAAGTTAACATAGAAATTCTGGCGTCAAAACACCAGAACTGGCATAAAAGTTGGAGTTAAATGCCCAAACTGGTACCAAAGCTGGCGTTTAACTCCAAGAAAAGTCTCTACATTTGAAAGCTTCAATGCTCAGCCCAAGCACACATCAAATGGGCCCGGAAGTGGATTTCTGCATTATTTACTCATTTCTGTAAATCCTAGGTTACTAGTTTTCTATAAATAGGACCTTTTGCTACTGTATTTCACACACTTTTTCACCTTTCGAACTTGTATGTTCACGTTTGGGGTTGGCCTCACTGCCATGCCTAAATCTTTTGTTCTTATGTATTTTCAACGGTGGAGTTTCTACACCCCATAGATTAAGGTGTGGAGCTCTGCTGTTCCTCATGAATTAATGCAAAGTACTATTGTTTTTCTATTCAACTCAAGTCTATTTCTTCTCCAAGATATTCATTCGCACTCAAGAACATGATGAATGTGATGATTATGTGACACTTATCACCATTCTCACCTATGAATGCGTGCCTGACAACCACTTCCGTTCTACATGCAAACAAGCTTGAATGTGTATCTCTTCGGTTTCTAATCTAAGATTAGAACCTTCGTGATATAGGCTAGAATTATTGGCGGCCATTCCTGAGATCCGAAAAGTCTAAACCTTGTCTGTGGTATTCCGAGTAGGATCTGGGAAGAGATGATTGTGACGAGCTTGAAACTCACAAGTGTTGGGCGTAGTGACAGACGCAAAAGGATCAATGGATCCTATTCCAACATGATCGAGAACCAACAGCTGTTTAGCCGTGCGGTGACAGCGCATTTGGACCATTTTCACTGAGAGGACGGGAGGTAGCCATTGACAATGGTGAAACCCAAAATAAAGCTTGCCATGGAAAGGAGTATGAATGATTGGATGAAGACAGTAGGAAAGCAGAGGTTCAGAAGGAACAAAGCATCTTCATACGCTTATCTGAAATTCTAACCAATGAATTACATAAGTATCTCTATCTCATTTTATATTTTATTCATCTTTTAATTATCAATTCTCCATAACCATTTGAATCCGCCTGACTGAGATTTACAAGATGACCATAGCTTGCTTCAAGCCGACATTCTCTGTGGGATTGACCCTTACTCACGTAAGGTTTATTACTTGGACGACCCAGTGCACTTGTTGGTTAGTTGTGCGGAGTTGTGATAAAGAGTTGAGATTACAATTATGCGTACCAAGTTGTTAGCGCTATTGATGATCACAATTTCATGCACCACTTAATTATTGGCTATGAAGGGGTAAATGGGGGTTTTGGTTCATGAGATGGCAAGAAAAGTAAATTGGCAAGAAAAGTAAATTAAGCAAGTAAGTAAAGAAGGTAAGTAATAAAGAACTCTTGGCTAAGACTTAGGTAATTGAGATCACCATCCTTGTCAACAAACCAAATATTGATAATTGTGAGAGGTCAACCCATTACGTCTACTTCCCAAAAGCTTTAAGTACGTAATATTTACTCCTAAGCTTGAAGTACGTCAAATAGGTTTGATCACATCCACCCTTAAGTCCCAACCTACCTACTAATTAACTTAGTAGTGGATTAGCATCAATGGGTATCAAATTGATCACCAAGGGTTCTCAAATCACCAAGTCCATCATGCCCAATGACTCAAGTTTACCCAATTCCCTCGGCTTAGACCAAGAGTTGACAAAACTACTCAAAAACTAAAGAGAACATTTCATCAAACACATAGAGTGCAATAGAAGTAAATATCATAAATTGCAAGAATAATAAAATCTAACAACTACTAAGTGCAAGAAAAGTAAGAACACAATTCAATTCATCAATAAAAGAACATCAACATCAAAATTGCATTAAATGTAAACCAAATCCAACATGGGTTCATCATCACAAAAGAGAGAAAAATGAGAAATTAACATTACAACTAAGAGAATCTAGATGTAGAGATGAGGTATTATAAAATAAGCAAGATGAGATGAAGTAATTAAACATGGATTTAAGACAATCTAACCTAATCCTAACCTAATTCTAGAGAGAAGATGGAGCTTCTCTCTCTAGAAAACTAACTAAAGGCTCATGTTGGCTAAACTAATTGCTCCCCCTTTGCATGGACTTTAATTCTGCAGGAAATACACTCAGAAACAAGTTGGATTTGGGCCTGGGCAGCTTAGAAATCACCCCCAGCATTTTGCCTTTAAGTGGGCCATGTGAGAGTACCGGCGCGTACGCGCCATGTGCGCGTGCGTGTCGATTGGCAAATTCTCCATCCGCGTGGACGCGGCATGTACGCGTGCGCATCTATAGGCGAGACCACTTTTGCACGTGCGCGCCTTGTGTGCGTGCGCATCCTTTGATGCATTCCCAATCTTTGTTTCTTCATGCATTCTCCCCTTTGTATGCTTTTCTAATCATTTCTTCCATCCTATACTTGCCTTATAAACCTGAAATCACTCAACACACACATCAAGGCATCGAATGGAATTAAAGTGAATCAAAATTACCAATTTAGGGCCTAAAAAACATGTTTTTACACTTAAGCACAATTCAAGGGAGAATTACAAAACCATGCTATTTTATTGAATAAATGTGGGAAAAGATGGTAAAATCCCCCAAAATAAGCACAAGGTAAACCACGAAATCGGGGTTTATCAAGGAGCCTCAAGTATATGCTCAATCTTCATGGCAACAACCTCCTCCAGTCCCTTATAGGTATAATTTCACTCCTTATGCATATCAATCTAATGGATGTGGTAATCTTCATTGTACTTGTCAACAACCACCACCATATTCCTATGAGCCTCATCCTCAACATAGCAAGCTCCTTTTTACCGAATTCCTTCCTATGACCCTTATCCATCATATAACCAATCACCCTTACCTCATCCTTGTGACCATTATGTAAGAAAATCCGTAGAGCCACCACAATTCCAACATCAATACTCCCAAGGACTATAAATTTCATATACACCACCTCCATACTCTTACCAAGAAGAACCACCTTCCTATTATGAACCCTTCTTTCAAAACAATGAACCCTCCTATCCACACCAATCTCCAATAGATAAAACCCTTGGTCTTATCTTTCAAGGGCAAGAAGAGATGAAAAGGGAGGTACTAAAATTCACAGCCACCTTAGATGAGGTAGCAAACCGATTAGCCTTCCAATGCTTGAACACTCAAAGCACTCCAATCAATTGAAGAGCATAGCATGAAGGAGAGATTGACAACTCCGATGGAAAATGAGGAATGTTGCTTTGTGTTAGAACAATTGGAGGAACCTATGATTGTTAAAGAAGAGGAAGAAGTGGTTGAAGACTTAGGAGATGCGGAACCTCCATGGGAATCTATAATCATAGAAAATGTCTCCAAGAAGATTGAATTTGATGTTGAGGAGGAAAGTGCACAATCTCCAAAATAATTGTTGAATGAAGACTTGGAAGAAATGAAGCAAGAATACCAGGTAAGCTGTATGATCCTCTCGGATGAAAAATACCAGGTACGGTTTCTGCATGGCTAATCAACTATCGGATTTCTCGTCTCGGATGAAAAATACCAGGTACAGCTACCGCACGGCTAATCATCTGTCGGTTCTCACTAGCGTCAGAATAGGATCTCTCTATCCTTTTGCATACTGTCACTGCACCCAATGATAAATCACTATTTTATGGTTTATCTTGTGCTCAATTAGTGGATTTTATCAATCTTTCATACACTTGTTCATACTAATTGCATGGTTTTACATTTTCCTTCCTAATCTTGTGATATAATTGAAAACATGTTTCCTAGGTCTTTAAACTGTCAATTTTAATTATCCTTTATTACCATTCGATGCCGTGATATGTGTGTTAAGTGATTTCAGGGATTACAGGGCAGAAATCGCTTAGAAAATGGAGAGGAAGCTTGCAAAAATGGAAGGAACACAAGAAACTAAGGAGATGACCAGTGAACACTGACGCGCGCGAATGGCTCACGCGAGCGCGCAGAATGAAAAAAATTGCAGCGACGTGTGCGTGTGCCTGACGCGTACGCGTGGATTGGAGTCTGCACAAATGACGCGAACGCGTGGACGGCGCGTACGCGTGACCTGCGCGATCTGCAGAATTAACAGAAAACACTGGGGGCGATTTCTGGGCTGTTTTTGACCCAATTTTCGGCCTAGAAAACACAGATTAGAGGTTATAAAGTGGGGGAATGCATTCATTCATCAGATACAACATTCATAATTCACAATTTAGGTTTTTAGATGTAGTTTCTAGAGAGAGGGGCTCTCTCCTCTCTCTTAGGTTTTTAGGATTAGGATTTCTCTTAGTTTTAGGATTGCTTCTCAATGCCAAGTTCAATGTTCCTTTATTTTATGTTTCTCTTCTACTTTTATTTACTCTAATGCTTTTACTTGTTAATTACTTATGTTGCCAAATTGGCTTATGAACTCTTCATGTTAGATTTGAATTTATGTTTAAATGCAATTTGAGGTACTTTAGATTTATGATTGCTTTCTTCTATTTATGATATAAATAATTTAGATTTTTTCCCCTTTGCTTTGGTTGAGTAATTGGTGACACTTGAGTTATCAAACTCAGCTGTTGATTGAAAATTGGAATTCGCTGATTGATTTGGATCCCTCTAAAGCTAGTCTTTCCAAAGGAGTTGACTAGGACTTGAGGAATCAAATTGATTAGTCCACTTGACTTTCCTTTATTTAGTAAGAATTAACTAAGTGGGAGCAAAAGCCAATTCTCATCACACCTGATAAGGATAACTAGGATGGAATTTCTAGTTCTCATACCTTGCCAATAGTTTTTCTAGCTATTAATTTATTTTTCTTGCAATTTACTTTTCCCATTCATTATTCAAAAACCCAAAAATATACAATTTCATAACCAATAATAAATCATACCTCCCTGCAATTCCTTGAGAAGACGACCCAAGGTTTAAATACTTCGGTTATAAATTTTATTGGGTTTTGTTACTTGTGACAACCAAATTTTTGTACGAAAGGATTCTTTGTTGGTTTAGAAACTATACTTACAACGTGATTATTTTTACGAATTTCTTTACTAGCAAAAGTCCTCTCGTCACCTAACATTCGTGAGTTTGAAGCTCGTCACAATCATCCCTTCCCAGATCCTATTCGGAATACCACAGACAAGGTTTAGAATTTCCGGATCTCAAGAATGCTTCCAATTGGTTCTAGCCTATACCACGAAGGTTCTAATCTTCCGGACTTGGTCCGTAGATCAGAGGCCCAAGAGAATATACTCCGGCTATCGTCCAATGACTACGTTGAACATCATGTAGACCGCTTGTGGTTGTTAGGCACGCAGATCTTGGGTAAGCGGTAACGAAGATAGTGGGTGACTGTCACGGGTCACCCCTTCATTCTGACTTAACTGAATTAAGTACGAGAGTATATCTTGGAGAAGAAGTAGGCGTGAATTGAAAGAGAAACAATAGTACTTACATTAATTTATGAAGAACAGCAGAGTTTCGCACCTTAATCTATGAGGTGTAGAAACTCCACCGTAGAAAATACATAAGAGAAAAATGTCTAGGCATGGCTGAATGGCTAGCCTCCCAACTGTAACATAAAAGTCCAAAGATCTCTAAGATGATAGATCCAGGATGCGAATACAATAGTAAAAAGTGCTATTTATACTCAACTAGTTCCTAGAAATTACAGAAAATAAGTAACTAAGTGCAGATAGTGCAAAAATCTACTTTCGGGGCCCACTTGGTGTGTACTTGGGCTAAGCATTGAGCTTTACACATGCATAGGCCTTTTCTAGAGTTAAACGCCAGCTTGGATGCCAGTTTGGGCGTTTAACTCCAGTTCTGGTGCCTGTTCTGGCGTTTTACGCCAGAAAAAGGTCTCTGGTGGTCGTTTGAACGCCAATTTGGGCCACAAATCTCGGGCAAAGTATAGACTATTATACATTGCTAGAAAGCCCAAGATGTCTACTTTCCAACGCAATTGAGAGAGAGCCAATTCGGCTTTTATAGCTCTAGAAAATCTATTTCGCGTGTAGGAGGGTTAGAATCTAACAGCATCTGCAGTTCTTTCTCAACCTCTGAATCAGACTTTTGCTCAGATCTCTCAATTTCAGCTAGAAAATACCTGAAATCACAGAAAAATACACAAACTCATAGTAAATTCTAGAAATGTAATTTTTGCATAAAAACTAATAAAATATAATAAAAAGTAACTAAAACATACTAAAAACTATGTAAAAACAATGCCAAAAGGGTATAAATTATCTGCTCATCACAACACCAAACTTAAATTGTTGCTTGTCCCTAAGCAACTAAAAACAAAATAGGATAAAAAGAAGAGAAATTATAATAAATTTCAAAATTATCAATGAAGATTAATTTTAATTAGATGAGCGGGGCTAGTAGCTTTTTGCTACTGAACAGTTTTGGCATCTCACTTTATCCTTTGAAGTTCAGAATGATTGGCATCCATAGGAACTCAGAATTTAGATAGTGTTATTGATCCTCCTAGTTCAGTATGTTGATTCTTGAACACAGCTACTTTATGAGTCTTGGTCGTGACCCTATGCATTTTATTTTCCAATATTACCATCGGATACATAAATGCCACAGACACATAACTGGGTGAACCTTTTCAGATTGTGACTCAGCTTTGCTAGAGTCCCCAGTTAGAGGTGCCCAGAGCTCTTAAGCACACTCTTTTTGCTTTGGACCACGACTTTAACCACTCAGTCTCAAGCTTGACACCTTCACGCCACAAGCACATGGTTAGGAACAGCTTGATTTAGCCGCTTAGGCCAGGATTTTATTCCTTTGGGCCTTCCTATCTATTAATACTCAAAGCCTTGGATCCTTTTTACCCTTTCCTTTTGGTTTAAAGGGTTATTGGCTTTTTCTGCTTTCTTTTTCTTTTTCTTTCTTTTTTCTTTATTTTTCGCCATTTTTTTTGCAAGCTTTGTGTTTTTCACTGCTTTTTCTTGCTTCAAGAATCAATTTTATGATTTTTCAGATTATCAATAACATTTCTCTTTTTTCATTATTCTTTCAAGAGCCAACAATTTTAACATTTATAAACTTCACTATAAAAAATATGCACTGTTCAAGCATTCATTCAGAAAACAAAAAGTATTACCACCACATCAAAATAATTAAACTATTTTCAAGATAGAATTCGAAATTCATGTACTTCTTTTTCTTTTTCAGAAAACATTTTTCATTTAAGAAAGGTGAAAGATTCATGGAATCATTCATAGCTTTAAGACATAGAAACTAGACACTAATGATCATGTAATAAAGACACAAACATAGATAAAACATAAAGCATCAACACCGAAAAACAGAAAAATAAGAACAAGGAAATTAAAGAACGGGTCCACTTTAGTGACGGCGGCTAGTTCTTCTTCTTGAAGATCATATGGATTGCTTTAGCTCCTCTATGTCTCTTCCTTACCTTTGTTGCTACTCTCTCATGGCCTTTTGGTCCTCTCTGATTTTATTGAGGATAATGGAGTGCTCTTGATGCTCCATCCTTAGTTGCTCCATGTTAGAACTCAAGTCTCCTAAAGAGGTGTTGAGTTGCTCCCAATAGCCTTGTGGAGGAAAATGTATCCCTTGGGGCATCTTAGGGATTTCTTGATGAGGAATTTCCTCATGCTCTTGTTGAGGTCCATGAATGGGCTCTCTTGTTTGCTCCATCCTCTTTTTAGTGATGGGCTTGTCCTCTTCAATGAGTATATCTTCCTCTATGACAATTCCTGCTGAATTACATAGGTTACAAATGAGATGAGGGAAGGCTAACCTTGCCAAAGTGGAGGGCTTGTCAGCCACCTTGTATAGTTCTAGAGATATGATCTCATGAACTTCTACTTCCTCTCCAATCATGATACTATGGGTCATGATAGCCCGGTCCACAGTAACTTCAGACCGGTTGCTAGTAGGAATGATAGAGCGTTGGATGAACTCTAACCATCCTCTATCCACGGGCTTGAGGTCAAGTCTTCTCAGTTGAACCGGCTTGCCTTTGGAGTCTCTCTACCATTGAGCTCCTTCCATGCAGATGTCCATGAGGACTTGGTCCAACCTTTGATCAAAGTTGACTCTTCTAGTGAAAGGATGAGGATCTCCTCTCATTATTGGCAAGTTGAATTCCAACCTTACAGTTTTCGGACTGAAATCTAAGTATTTTCCACGAACCATTGTGAACCAATTCTTTGGGTTCGGGTTCACACTTTGATCATGGTTCTTAGTGATCCATGCATTAGCATAGAACTCTTGAACCATTAAGATTCCGACTTGTTGGATGAGGTTGGTGAGAGCTTCCCAACCTCTTCTCCGAACCTCACGTCGGATCTCTGGATATTCACTCTTCTTGAGCATGAAGGGGACCTCGGGGATCACCTTTTTCTTGGCCACAACTTCATAGAAGTGGTCTTGATGGACTTTTGAGATGAATCTCTCCATTTCTCATGACTCGAAGGTGGAAGCAATTGCCTTCCCTTTCCTCTTTCTAGAGATTTCTTCAGCCTTAGGTTCTATTAATGGTTATGGAAAAATAAAAAGCAGAGGTTTTTCCCACACCAAACTTAGAAGGTTTGCTCGTCCTCGAGCAAAAGATGAAAGAAAGGGGGAGAAGAAGAAGAAATGGAGGAGATAGAGGGGTGATAAACCCATATTTTATGATATATTTTGTGCTTAATTTGAGTGATTTATTCAATCCTTCACCCACTTATTCATATTAATTGCATGGTTTTACTTTCCCTTCTTTATTATGTGATGTATGTGAAAAACATGTTTCCTATGCTTTAATATTAATTATCTTAATTACCTTTATTTCCATTCGATGCCATGATTAGTGTGATGAGTAGTTTCAGATCTTCTAAGGTAGGAATGACTTAAAGGATGGAAAGGAAACATACAAAAATGGAAGGAAAGCACAAAACGGAGCTTCTGAAGAAACTGGCATCCACGCGATCGCATGGACGAAGCGATCGCGTGCCAAGCGCGAATCAGCAGCGACGCGGCCGCATGACTGACGCGACCGCGCGCCTTAAGCAGAACGCACATGACGCGGTCGCATGACTGACGCGACCGCATGGTAAGGAAATGCTCCGAATGACGCGACCGCGTGACCCAGGCGGACGCGTGACAGAGGCCACACACCAGAAATTGCAGAAAACGCTCATAGCAATTTCTGAAGCTGTTTTTGGCCCAAATCCAAGTCCGGAAGGCATAGACCAGAGGTTACAAAGTGAGGGAACGCATCCATTCAGAGGGAGCTCACCAATTTTCACTTTCCATGATTTAGATTTAGTTTGAGAGAGGTTCTCTCCTCTCTCTCTTAGTATTAGGATTAGGATTTAGGACTTCTCTTAGTTTGTAAGAGTGACTCTCGATCCAGGTTTAATATTTACTTTAATGCTTTTATTCGTACCTATAAATGTTGCCAACTTGACTTATGAACCCTTTCCATGTTATGATTTGAATTAGTGATTATTGAGGTATTTCAGTTATTGATTGCTTTATCTTTAATTTGTGTTACCATTGTTTTCCATCTGAGGACATTTTTATTCCAGCAATTTTGCTTTTTTTCCCCTTTTGGTCTTGGTTAAGAAATCATTAACTCAACATTATCGAACTCAACATAACTGATAATTGCTATCTTGCTAATTGAGCTGAACTTCAATAATCCCAACTTTTTCTTAGGAATTAAATAGGATTCGAAGGTCAAACTAATTAGTCCCTTGACTTTCCTTTGCTTTAGTAAAGGTTGACTAAGTGGAATTTAGATTCAACTTTCATTATTGTTGAGAGAGATAACTAAGTTGGACTTCTAATTTCTCTTACCTTGCCAAAAGTTGCTTTACAGTATTTATTTATTTCAATTGCCATCTACTTTACTTGTCATTCAAATCACTTGCTTCTCACCTTCTAAACCCCGATTACAACCTCCATAACCAATAATAGGAACATACTTCCTTGCAGTTCCTTGAGAAGACGACCCGAGGTTTGAATACTCGGTTAACAATTTTTAAGGGGTTTGTTACTTGTGACAACCAAAATGTTTGTACGAAGGGATTTCTATCGGTTTAGAGACTATATCTACAACGCGACTGTTTTTATGAACTTCTTTACTGGCAAAAATTCCGACGTCAAAAAATGGCGCCGTTGCCGGGGAACTGCTAACGTGTGCCTTATTATTGGTTATTGTAAATATTTTTCTTTTACTTCTTTATTTATTTCTGTTTTTCCTTTTTTATTTTTCATTTGCTACCATGAATTCTCACCCCTCTCGCTTTGAGTTTAGTTCTAACTTTGTCGAAGGAAATAGAAGTTACAGCAGGAATATACATCAAGGTCAGACCAATCAAGGATGGATGGAGCCAAGAGGATCTAATCAACCCTTTAGGCAGCAACACCCTTTGAGATATCCTGGACAAAGACTATTCTACTGTGCATACCCAGCTGAAAGATATGGTGGACAACCTTGTAACTACCAACAAGCCCCACCCCGTGCCTATAGACCATCCTTTCAACATAACCTCGAACCACCACACTCACAAGCTTCTCTTCACCATTCGCCACCATATGATCCTTCCTTACCCCAGTACCAATCCAATCACTCCCAATCACCACCACTTTCCTTTGTATCATGCCCAAGTCCGGCAACCTGAGAAGCTGAGGTTCGCCTAAAGGAAACAGTAAATAAACTTCAAACAACCATTCGACAACTGGAGCAAACAATAACTCAATGGGTTTCTAGGCGCTCAAATACACAAGGATCAGCCACAGCCCCATGTGAACAGTCTAACGAAGAGCGTAGCATGAAGGAGATACCAGAAACTCCAGTGGACAAGACAGAGAATGAATTCATACTAGAACAAGTAGAAGAAGCTGTCATTGTTCAAGAAGAAGAGTTGGTTGAAGATCTAGGAGATGCTGAAACCCCATGGGAATCCAGAACTGAGGAGAACTCCATCAAGGACGCTACAGTTGATGCTAAGGAGGATATTGTACAATCTCCAAGGCAAGTTGTTTATGAAGAATCAGACGGAATAACCCAAGACACAAATTCCCTTTACGATGATAGTCACAAGTCTAGCTCTCTTAGTAACGAACTTGCATCCGCAAGTGAATTCTCTGAGATCGAAGGATCTTCCCCAGATGAATACGAAGATGATGCAGAGGTAGATTTCTCTCAACCTCCAATCTATGACTCGAGTGATGAGGAAGACATAGAAGACTTTGACTAGGGTGATACTACATTTGAAGACTCTTGCAAGGAAGTGGAGAATTCACAGGAGAGCACAAGGGAGTAGAATTTACAAAATCACCAGAAACACCTACCCCAAGGCCATTACCACCTAATACAAGCTTCAAGTGGGTACAATCCTTAACCTATAACTTTACTTATTCACTTGAATATGGTTTGCTTGAAACAGATGGCCAGCTTAGAGCTCTTTGCGGCTTTAAGAGTAAGAGGGAAATGGCTCGTACTCAGAGCTGGTGCACAAGGTTCAATAAGGTTCCACGCTTCACCTCAAAGTACACGGATTGGTATCATGCTCAATTGCATGGATCACGGAGAACGTTTGGTCACCATGGTGAGATTCTACTCTTTAAACCGCCCGGATGGAAACATGTAGATCAAGACGGAGGCGGATTTAATAGCAAAGCTTGGGATCCTGGAATCTATTCTGAGATTCGTCACCCCGGGAGCCTAAAAATTTGTCTGAAGCTGCTCAGAAGCTTTACATGCCTAGTATGGGACCCCGGAGGCTATTGGAATTCCAAGCACTGGTGGAGATTTTTGGATGAATTTAAACATAAGCCGCCATAGCAGGAAGCTCCTCCAATGTCCAACTTAAGGACTTTAACTAAAAGTGCTAGGTGGGAGACAACCCACCATGGTATGATCGTTCCTTTTGCAATTTTAATTTTATTTAGTTTTGTTTGTTTTCGAATTTTATTTCATTTTATTGAACCTGGAATCATGCATAGCATTCATATTAATCATTGCATTCTGCATTCAAAAAAAAGAAAAGAAAAGGGGATGCACGACGCGACTACATGCCCCATGCAATCGCGTCATATGGCGAAAACACTATCCACGCGACCGCGTCACCCACGCGGCCGCGTGACTTGGAGATCGGCGTAAATATCCAACGTCCAGAAAGTTAGGCTGGAATCGTGCGGCCCTTGTGCGTTTTGCACAAATTTGCTCACGTGATCGCATGCCCCATGCGATCGCGTCACTTGCACAAAACCAATCCCACGCGACCGTGTGAGTGACGCGATCGCGTCGCATGGATTGCACAACACCTTAGGACGAGACAGAGAGTTGCACTGAAACGGTGCTGGAGTCGTGCGTTTAGCACAATGTCCAGCGACGCGATCGCGCGACCTACGCGATCGCGTCATCCCCTCTTCCACCCCTTTCATGCGATCGCGCGACCCACGCGATCCCGTCACCCCATTATTACCCCCACCATGCGACCGCGTCCCCCACGCGATCGCGTGGATTTGAAAATATAACCCCCTCAGCCACGCGAACCCTATCAGTCGTGCAGCCCCCCCAACCCTCTTCTCTCTCTCTTCCTCTTCTTCTCTCAACCACCACCCAGCCACCACCGCGCCACCACCCAGACGCCGCCGCCGTCCAGACACCGCCGCCACCGACCCCCCTTCCTCCCTCCCCTTCTTTCTTTCTCCTTCTTCCTCTCTCTCCTTCCTTCTCCGCCACTGCCCTCCGCCACTGCCCACCTCACACCGCCGCACCCAACCCAGCCGCGCCCCTCCCTTCCTCTATCAATTACCCTAAAACCTATCCCCATTATCCGCTTCTCCACTGCCCCCTCAGCCGCCACCGCGCCGCCGTACCCCTCCACCGCGCCGGACGCCGCCGCAGCCACCACCCAGCCGCTTTCTTACCCCGTTCTACTCCTCACGCCTACCAGGTTCCGATGAACGCCGCCTTTCTGTCCTTCGCAGTTATTTTACAATTTTTTTATGTTCATGCTTAGGATAGCTAGATATGCATGTTGTAGTGGATTTTAGGTTGTTAGGTAGATTAGGCTGTGGTTAGTGGATTTAGGTCTGTTTACTTGCACTGTTCATATTTCTGTTTTATCAAAACTGCGATTCTGCTGTTCCTATGACCTTGTTCATATGCGGTGATTTCCTGCATTTGCT
Source organism: Arachis ipaensis (assembly GCF_059453495.1). Classification (NCBI taxonomy): domain Eukaryota; kingdom Viridiplantae; phylum Streptophyta; class Magnoliopsida; order Fabales; family Fabaceae; genus Arachis; species Arachis ipaensis. Next base: position 51,780,733 of record NC_142444.1, read on the forward strand.
GCTTGTTACTCTGGATTTTCATGTTTCTATTAATTATAGGTAACTGCAGCAAGTTTTTTATTCATATGAACTGCCTTGTTTGCTGTTTATTTTCCGAGACAATCCAATTTTAGCCGGAATGCTGCCCAAATTTTTTGTAAATTGTTTTCATTCATGTTTTGGTTTGACAATCTGAACTCTGTTGTCCTCTGCTTTAACCAAACCGTTACATGAATGCGATGGCAGACTTTCTTATCCTCTTTGATTTCCTGGTTTATAAACTACATTTGTGATATTCTGATTCCAGTTCTTGCTTTCTTTATATCTATTAGAATCAACATCACCCTGTTTTCCTTGTTCGATTGTGAGTTAATTCTAGTCATAATTGTGAATCCTTGTTATATGGAATATTTTCTTTATGCCACTTACCTTAACCCACATGTTACTGACTCACTAATTTTAATTTAATAACTTCGTTTTCAAATTCTAACATTACTAACCTTTTCAAAATCTCTTTTCTGATTTTTTTTCACTTTCCTCTAACTTTCTAACCATGGCATAATGACAATTTTTCTATTTAACTTGAATTCTGATATATTTTGGATTGTAAATTCTTCCTTTCCAAATTTTAAACTACTAAACAATCCTTCATGCACATTTACTTGACTCATTTACCTCATTTTAATTCTCCTTTGCCGTTTTGAGTTTTCTTTGTTTAAATTGCCTATTTGCTTCCCTACTTTTATCCATCTCCTGGTTTCCCATTTTTCAGGATGTCTGCCTCACAAAGGAAAGGAAAAGGCAAGGCTACTGGCAAGCGCAAGAGAGGAGATTCCTCTCAGTCCATCATTGCCCTCATGCATGATTCCTCATGGTGGGAGAAGAACTTTACACAGCAGGAAAAAGCTGACCAGCTGCTCCCTGCAAATGATTCAATAAAATTTGCAAACTGGTACTGTGAGCTGAAGTTCCGGCATTTGCAAACTCCAGGAATCTATACCTGGAGAGAACTCTGAAGATTCCAGAAGCACTCCAGCAGTACACCATTGAGTAAATCAAGCAAAGAGGCTGGTTCTTTTTGGAGAGAACACTGACAGAGGTCAATGCATCTTGGGTCCGCGAATTCTACTGCAACTACTACATCACCACCCTAGATGCAGTAAACCTGAGAGGAAAGCAGATTCTGGTCACTGAGGAGGCCATAGAGGACATTCTCCAGCTCCCAGCCAAGTCCGATCAGCCTGATGGTTATTCAAAGGCTGAGGAGGACATGCGCCTGATGCAGTTTGATTAGGATGCTGTAAAGGCACGGATAGCTCTTGACCCGATTGTTCCTTGGGAGATGGGTCAGGACACCACCATGCCTAGAGGGATCAAGAGGGCGTACTTAAATGATGAGGCTCGGTTATGGCACTAGATCTTGAGTAATTATGTGATGCCGAGTACTCATGAGACGGAGATCCCAGCTGCTATGATCACCCTCCTATGGTGTGTGCTGGAGGGTAAGGACCTTTATCTACCATGCTTTATCCAGTATTATATGGCCAGGGTCCATGTCCGAGGCACCCTCCCTTTCCCGTATCTGGTTACACAGCTAGGCCGTCGAGCTGACGTGCCATGGGAGGATGCCGATGAGAGACCACCAGCGGCGGACTGCAGGAAGATCATTCCTCACAGCAGGAACTTCCTAGCCTTGGGCTACAGACCACCACCCTTCACTGCTACTGATGAGACAGTCCCACCATCTGCTGGACCCTCCTCATCTACGGCTGCCCCTGCTGCCCCTACTGCCACCACTGCACCTCCACCTGCCTCTGAGCCCGTATACTGCCTCGTGTACCGCCTATTCCGACAGCTTGATCAGATGGAGCACCGTAACCGACGCCGGTATGAGAGATTGGAGCGTCGCAGCCAGCGACGCTCTGCGACGCTATTCGCATCTGAAGCTGATGATCCGACAGGGTGGTGACATCCCCTCCGAGTCCGACACACCATCAGAGCCATCCGAGGAGGAAGAGGATGAGCCCGAGGAGGAGACTCATTTCCAGGAGGAGACCCATCAGCAGGCAGACACAGAGCAGGCTGCACCACATCAGGATGTTATGCATGAGATCGAGGCTGCAGATCCGGAGATCCCGATCCAGTCAGCACCACCTCTACAGCAGCCAGACCCTCAGTCCACCACCACCACAGAGCCTCCAGCTACCATCCCTACCAGTGATGACACCCCTTCACACCCGGCTTGACTGAGCATCAGGGACGATGCTTCATTTTAAGTATGGGGAGGTCGCCATCTCTGGCGTTTTATTTTGGTGAACCACTACATCTCTTTTTTCTTTTATTTTGGATATTTTTCTGTATTTTTCTTTTTACTGTTATTTTCTGAGTACTTATACATTGCTGCTTTTATGTATTTTTACTCTATTTCTGTATTTTGCATTTTTAGTTCATATTTTTAGTTATTTAGTTTAGTTTGCAATTCTGACTTATTAGTGGATTAATTACTATAGTTTACCCTTTTTAGCCTAAGATAGCATAGTTTAAATTGAAAAATATAAAAAGGAAGTAAACTAGGAAATTGAACATAACAGATTTAAATCCATAAACCTTGTATATATAGCATTACATCATATAATTAAGTTGACAACATTTCATCAAGGAGGAACATTAAAACTTTAAAGGCTACCCTAAATAATTTTTTTATGAGAATAATGGAAATTTTTAACTAAACCTGCATAACATATATGAATGATATATCATGCTTGAGTTAGAGAACACACAGCCTGTGAGTATTGAGCTTAATTGTATGGTTGCATTCAAACCATAATTTTATTCCTGTGTGTTTCGCTTCTTTTTATTCTGATGTTCTTTACTTTGCTTTAATCTATATGTCCAATTATAGAATATAGATACATACCAAGAGAATGATTGATGCCATCATTTGATTTTAGCTCACTTACCCCAAAATAACCTACCTTTCACATCACCCTTGTTAGCCCCCTTGAGCCTTTAAAATCCCTTTTATTCTATTTAGCACACTACCAGCCTTAAGCAGAAAAACAAAAAAAATCCCAAGTTGAATCCTTGGTTAGCTTAAGATAGAAAATTATAAATAGATTAAAATGTGGGAAACCTATTGGGAACATGGATGATAGAAACAAAAGGGTAGAAAAGTTGAAAGAAATAAAATAACTCAGAAAATTTGGGAAGCATGCTCATGAGAAATCAAAGTGATCAATTACCATGTGCCTTAAAAAAAAGGTTATTTTTCAGCATTTAATAAAAGGGGATACAAAAGAATTCCCCAATGCAAAATAAAAGCAATGCACATAGGATAAAAATAAAATTGAAACATGAGCATGTAACAACAAGTGGGATAATATGGGAAAATTGGTAAAGAAGTTTTGTTCTACTAAATATGTATGTTAGGTGAGATCTTAGTCTAATTAAGGATTCACTTATTAGCTCACTTAGCCTTATACATATATCCTTACCTTTACCTTGGCCCCATTACAACCTTAATTAAAGACCTCATGACTTTTGGTATGACTGTACTCTATAATTGTTGATTGGTTAGATGAAGAACAAAGTTATAGAAAGTAAGAATAAAAAAAAAAAGAAAAGAAAAGTAGAGTGAATAAACCCAATAAACACTGAGTGACTAGAGGGTAAACACAAAATCCAGTGAGGGTTCAATAACTCATCAACATATATCTGTACTTAATTTACTAATTGTTTTACAAGTTGTACAATATTTTTATTTCCCATCTCATTTGCTAAAATACTTTATTATTTAAGGGTTGGCTATATATATATGACTCCTTGAGAATGTGAATTAATTTGACTACATGTAAGCTTTATATATGAGTGGATAAATTGGAATTGCATGACTCATTTAGGTAGATGCATTTAGAATAGGTTGCATTGCATAACATTCCACCACTTTAACCTTACTTTTTACTTTGGATTTAGCATGAGGACATGCTATTGTTTAAGTGTGGGGAGGTTGATAAACCCATATTTTATGATATATTTTGTGCTTAATTTGAGTGATTTATTCAATCCTTCACCCACTTATTCATATTAATTGCATGGTTTTACTTTCCCTTCCTTATTATGTGATGTATGTGAAAAACATGTTTCCTATGCTTTAATATTAATTATCTTAATTACCTTTATTTCCATTCGATGTCGTGATTAGTGTGTTGAGTAGTTTCAGATCTTATAAGGTAGGAATGACTTAAAGGATGGAAAGGAAACATACAAAAATAGAAGGAAAGCACAAAATGGAGCTTCTGAAGAAACTGGCATCCACGCGATCGCATAAACGAAGCGATCGCGTGCCAAGCGCGAATCAGCAGTGACGCGGCCGCATGACTGACGCGACCGCTCGCCTTAAGCAGAACGCACATGACGCGGTCGTATGACTGACGCGACCGCGTGGCAAGGAAATGCTCCGAATGACGCGACCGCGTGACCCACGCGGACGCGTGACAGAGGCCACGTACCAGAAATTGCAGAAAACGCTCATAGCGAATTCTGAAGCCCTTTTTGGCCCAAATCCAAGTCCGGAAGGCATAGACCAGAGGTTACAAAGTGAGGGAACGCATCCATTCAGAGGGAGCTCGCCAATTTTCACTTTCCATGATTTAGATTTAGTTTGAGAGAGGTTCTCTCCTCTCTCTCTTAGGATTAGGATTAGGATTTAGGACTTCTCTTAGTTTGTAAGAGTGACTCTCGATCCAGGTTTAATATTTACTTTAATGCTTTTATTCGTACCTATAAATGTTGCCAACTTGACTTATGAACCCTTTCCATGTTATGACTTGAATGAGTGATTATTGAGGTATTTCAGTTATTGATTGCTTTCTCTTTAATTTGTGTTACCATTGTTTTCCATTTGAGGACATTTTTATTCCAGCAATTTTACTTTTTTTCCCCTTTTGGTCTTGGTTAAGAAATCAGTAACTCAACATTATCGAACTCAACATAACTGATAATCGCTATCTTGCTAATTGAGCTGAACTTCAATAATCCCAACTTTTTCTTAGGAATTAAATAGGATTCGAAGGTCAAACTAATTAGTCCCTTGACTTTCCTTTGCTTTAGTAAAGGTTGACTAAGTGGAATTTAGATTCAACTTTCATTATTGTTGAGAGAGATAACTAAGTTGGACTTCTAATTTCTCTTACCTTGCCAAAAGTTGCTTTACAGTATTTATTTATTTCAATTGCCATCTACTTTACTTGTCATTCAAATCACTTGCTTCTCACCTTCTAAACCCCGATTACAACCTCCATAACCAATAATAAGAACATACTTCCTTACAGTTCCTTGAGAAGACGACCCGAGGTTTGAATACTCGGTTAACAATTTTTAAGGGGTTTATTATTTGTGACAACCAAAACGTTTGTACGAAGGGATTTCTGTCGGTTTAGAGACTATATCTACAACGCGACTGTTTTTATGAACTTCTTTACTAGCAAAAATCCCAACGTCAAGGGGGTGTTTTGGATTCGGCCAAGGGGGTTTAAGTGTTTATGATGTGTGAAATTGAAGGTGATAAGGAGGGGGTGTTTATAGGGTAAGAGAGAGAGGGAAGTCGTGTATGAAGGGGTTGGGTTTGGGAGGGAAATGTTTTGAATTTGAATGGTGAGGTAGGTGGGGTTTTATGATAGATATGAGTGGTGAAGAGATTATGGGGAAGAGGGTAGGACTTGATAGGTGAATGTTATTTGGAGAAGAGGTTTTGATGTGATTGGTCAAGGGTATTTGGGGGAGAGTGTTATGGAGAGGTGTGAAGAGGAGAGAGAGTGAGTTGGGGTAGGTGGGGATCCTGTGGGGTCCACAGATCCTGAGGTGTCAAGGAATTTTGCTCCCTGCACCTTTTTGGCATTTAAACGCCCTCTGTGTGCCATTTCTGGCGTTTAACGCCATCTCTGCTACCTTTCCTGGCGTTAAACGCCAGGCTGATGCCCCTTTCTGGCGTTTAACGCCAGCCAGACACCAGACACCCTTTTCTGGTGTTAAACGCCAGTCTGTCTCCCAATTCTAGCTTTTAACGCCTAGAATGCTGCCAGAATGGGTGTTAAACGCCCATTCTGCTATCCTTACTGGCATTTAAACGCCAGTAAGCCTGTCCTCCAGGGTGTGCTATTTTTGATGCTGTTTTTTATTCCTGTTTTAATTCTGCAGCTATTTTTGTGACTTCACATGATCATCTACCTAAAGAAAATATAAAATAACAATGGAAAACAAATGTCTATAAAAATAAATATAATTAAACAACATTGGATTGCCTCCCAATAAGTGCTTATTTAATGTCAATAGCTTGACAGTGAGCTCTTAGAAAGCTTCACAGAGATTCAGAGCTTAATGGTGGCCTCCCAACACCAAACTTAGAAGTTGAGTGTGGGGACTCTGTTTGACTCTGTGTTGAGAGAAGCTTTTTATGCTTCCTTTCTATGGTTACAGAAGAAGATCCTTGAGCCTTAAACACAAGGTAGTCCTCATTCAATTGAAGGACCAACTCTCCTCTGTCCACATCAATCACAGCCCTTGCTGTGGCTAGGAAGGGTCTTCCAAGGATAATTGATTCATCCTCTTCCTTTCTAGTGTCTAGGATTATGAAGTCAGCAGGGATGTACAGGCCTTCAACCTCCACTAAGACATCCTCTACAAGTCTATAAGCCTATTTCATTGATTTGTCTGCCATCTCTAGTGAGATTCTTGCAGCTTGTACGTCAAAGATCCCTAGTTTCTCCATTACAGAGAGTGGCATGAGGTTTATTCCTGACCCCAGGTCACACAAAGCCTTCTCAAAGGTCATGGTGCCTATGGTATAAGGTATTAAGAACTTTTCGGGATCCGGTTTCTTCTGAGGTAATTTTAGTTGAACTAAAGCATTCAGTTCATTGATGAGCAATGGAGGTTCATCCTCCCAAGTCTCATTACCAAATAACTTGGCATTCAGCTTCATGATTGCTCCTAGATACTAAGCTACTTGCTCTTCAACAATATCTTCATCTTCTTCAGAAGAAGAATACTCATCAGAGCTCATGAATGGCAATAGTAAGTTTAGTGGAATCTCTATGGTCTCTGTATGAGCCTCAGATTCTTTTGGTTCCTCAGCAGAGAACTCCTTAGTGGTTAGTAGACGTCCATTGAGGTCTTCCTCACTGGAAATCACTGCCTCTTCCTCCTCTATAGGTTCAGCCACTTTGGATATATTTATGGCCTTTCACTCTCTTTTGGGATTCTCTTATGTATTGCTTGGGAGAGTACTATGAAGGATTTCAGTAATTCTTTTACTCAGTTGACCCACTTGTGCCTCCAAATTTCTGATGGAGGTCCTTGTTTCAGTCATGAAACTGAGAGTGGTCTTAGATAAATCAGAGACTATGGTTGCTAAGTCAGAGAGGCTCTGCTTAGAATTCTCTATCTGTTGCTCAAAAGATGATGGAAAAGGCTTGCTACTGCCAAACCTATTTCTCCCACCATTATTATTATTGAAGCCTTGATTCGACTTCTGCTGATTCTTCCATGAGAAATTAGGATGATTCCTCCATGAAGGATTATAGGTGTTTCCATAGGATTCCCCCATGTAATTCACCTCTTCCATTGCAGGATTCTCAAGGTCATAAGCTTCTCCTTCAGAGGAGGCTTCTTTAGTACTGCCAGATGCAGCTTGCATTTCAGTCAGATTCTGAGAAATCATATTGACTTGCTGAGTCAATATTTTATTCTGAGCTAATATGGCATTCAGAGTATCAATCTCAAGAACTCCTTTCTTCTGAGTCATCCCATTATTCACAAGATTTCTTTCAGAAGTGTACATGAACTGGTTATTTGCAACCATCTTAATGAGTTCCTGGGCTTCTGCAAGGGTTTTCTTCAGATGAAGAGATCCACCGGCAGAGTGGTCCAATGACATCTTGGACAATTCAGACAGACCATCATAGAATATACATAAGATGCTCCATTCTGAAAGCATGTCAGAAGGACACCTTCTGATCAATTACTTGTATCTTTTTCAAGCTTCATAGAGGGATTCACATTCCTTTTGTCTGAAGGTTTGGACTTCCACTCTAAGCTTGCTCATCTTTTTAGGTTTGGAGTCCAACCATATCCTAGCTCCGTCTCATACAGCAAAGGAGAAAAGCATAAGTCTATAGACCTCGGGATTAACCCCATTGGTCTTAATAGTGTCACAGATTTGCAAGAATTTAGCTAAGAATTGATGAGGATCTTCCAATGGAAGTCCATGAAACTTGCAATTCTGCTGCATTAGAGAAACTAATTGAGGCTTAAGCTCAAAGTTGTTTGCTCCAATTGTAGGAATTGAGATGCTTCTTCCATAGAAGTCGGAAGTTGGTGCAGTAAAGTCACCAAGCACCTTCCTTACATCTCCACCATTGTTGTTGGGTTCGGCTGCCATGTTTACTTCTTTTACGAAAATTTCTGTAAGGTCCTCTCCAGAGTGTTGTTCTTTAGCTTCTCTTAGCTTCCTCTTCAGAGTCCTTTCAGGTTCAGGATCAGCTTCAACAAGAATGTTCTTATCCTTGTTCCTGCTCATATGAAAAAGAAGAGAACAGAAAAAAAAGAAGAATCTTCTATGTCACAGTATAGAGATTCCTTTATGTGGGTATAAGAATAGAAGAATAGAAGAATGAGGTAGAGAGAGAATAAGAGGAATTCGAACACAGAGAGAGGGAGGGGATTCGAATTTTGAGTAGAGGAGAAGTGTTAGTAAATAATTAAATAAATAGAAAGAGATGAGAGAGAGAGTATTCAAATTTAAAAAAAAAAGGGAGAAGAAAAATATTTTTATTTTTATTTAATTAATTAAGTTAAAATTCGAAATTTAAGAAAAGAAATAAAATAAAATTAGAATTTAAAACAATTAGTTAATTAAAAAGAATTTTGAAAAAGTGGTTAGTTGTTTTCGAAAATTAGAAGTGGAAAAGTACTTAGGTGGTTTTGAAAAAGATAAGAAATAGTAAACTTTTTTTAAAATTAAAACAAACAAGTCAAGTGGTTAATTGAAAAAGATTTGAAATGAAATTTTGAAAAGATAAGAAGTTAGAGAAAGATTTTGAAATTAAGTTTTGGAAAAGATATGATTGAAATTTATTTTGAAAAAGATTTGAAAAAAAAATTTAACAAGATTTGATTTTGAAAATTAAAGTTGATGACTTGACTAACAAGAAACTAAAAGATATGATTCTAGAATTTAAAGATTGAACCTTTCTTAACAGGAAAGTAACAAACTTGAAATTTTTTAATCAAAACATTAAATGTTAGCAATAATTTCGAAAATGTGAGATAAAATTAAGAAAAAAATTTATTTTGAAGAATTTTCGAAAAACATGAGAGAAAACTGAAAAAGATTTGATTTTGAAAAAGATTTGAAAAGATAAAATTTTTAAATTGAAATTTTGGCTTAACTAACAAGAAACAACTAAATTTTAAAATTTTTTTACTAAGTCAACCCAAAATTTTGAAATTTATGAGTGAAATAAGGGAAAGATATTATTTTTTATTTTTTTTGAATTAATGAAGAAAGAGAAAAACAACAAAATGAAACAAAACATAAGAATTTAAGATCAAAACAAATAATGCATGCAAGAACACTTTGAATGTCAAGATGAACACCAAGAACACTTTGAAGATCATGATGAACATCAAGAACATATTTTTGAAAATTTTTAAGAAAAGAAACACATGCAAGACACCAAACTTAAAAATTTTTAATCTTTAGACACTATGAATTCAAAAATGCATATAAAAAATAACAAAATGCACAAAACAAGAAAATCACAAGATTAAACAAAGAAAATCGTTAAGAACAACTTGAAGATCAAAGAAGAACACAATGCATATATTTTCGAAAACTTAAGAAAAGTTAAAAAAATGCAATTGATAACAAACTTAAAATTTGACACAAGACTCAAACAAGAAACACAAAATTTTTTTGGTTTTATGATATTATTAAATTTTTTTTGTATTTTTTTCGAAATTATTTTGGAAAAAGAAAATAAAGAAATTCAAAATTTTTAATAAGAATTCCAGGATTCATGCAATGTTAGTCTAAAGCTTCGGTCCAAAAGAATTAGACATGGCCAAATGGCCAGCCAAACTTTAGCATAACAAATACATACATGTCCTTTCTATAATGGAGAGTGGAAACCTCGGTCCAAAAGATTAGACATGGCTTAACAGCCAGCCAGGCTTCAACACATCTCAAGAAGCTCTAGAATTCATTCTTAAAAATTCTGAAGAACTTTTTTTTTTTGAATTTTTCGAAAACTAAAATTTTTTTGTATTTTTTTTCAAAAATAAAAATAAAAAGCTTAAACATAAAATAAAATTACCCAATCTAAGCAACAAGATGAACCGTCAGTTGTCCAAACTCGAACAATCCCCGGCAACGGCGCCAAAAACTTGGTGCACGAAATTGTGATCACACTTTTCACAACTCCGCACAACTAACCAGCAAGTGCTTTGGGTCGTCCAAGTAATACCTTACGTGAGTAAGGGTCGATGCCACGGAGCTTGTCGGCTTGAAGCAAGCTATGGTCATCTTGTAGATCTTAGTCAGGCGGATTCAAATGGTTATGAGCTTTGATAATTAAAAGATTAATAAAACATAAAATAAAATAAAGATACTTATGTAATTCATTGGTGGGAATTTCAGATAAGTGTTTGGAGATGCTTTGTTGCCTCTGAACCTCTGTTTTCCTATTGTCTTCATCCAATCATGCGTGCTCCCTTCCATGGCAAGCTGTATGATCCTCTCGGACGAAAAATACCAGGTACGGTTTCTGCATGGCTAATCAACTGTCGGATTTCTCGTCTCGGATGAAAAATACCAGGTATAGCTACCGCACGGCTAATCATTTGTCGGTTCTCACTAGCGTTGGAATAGGATCTCTCTATTCTTTTGCATACTGTCACTGCGCCCAACATTTGCAAGTTTAAAGCTCATCACAGTCATCCCTTCCCAGATCCTATTCGGAATACCACAGATAAGGTTTAGACTTTTCGGATCTTAGGAATGCTGCCAATTGGTTCTAGCCTATACCACGAAGGTTCTAATCTTCCGAACTCGGTCCGTAGATCAGAGACCTAAGAGAATACTCCGGCTGTCATCCAATGACTACGTTGAACATCATGTAGACCGCTTGTGGTTGTGAGGCACGCGGATCTTGGCTAAGCGAGTAACGAAGATAGTGGGTGATTGTCACGGGTCACCCCTTCATTCTGACTTAACTGAATTAAGTACGAGAGTATATCTTGGAGAAGAAGTAGGCATGAATTGAAAGAGAAACAATAGTACTTGCATTAATTCATGAAGAACAGCAGAGCTCCGCACCTTAATCTATGAGGTGTAGAAACTCCACCGTAGAAAATACATAAGAGAAAAAGGTCTAGGCATGGCCGAATGGCCAGCCTCCCAACTGTAACATAAAAGTCCAAAGATCTCTAAGATGATAGATCCAGGATGCGAATACAATAGTAAAAAGTGCTATTTATACTCAACTATTTACTAGGGATTACAGAAAATAAGTAACTAAGTGCAGATAGTGCAGAAATCTATTTCCGGGGCCCACTTGGTGTATGCTTGGGCTGAGCATTGAGCTTTACACGTAGATAGGCCTTTTCTAGAGTTAAACACCAGCTTGGATGCCAGTTTGGGCGTTTAACTCCAGTTCTGGTGCCAGCTCTAGCATTTTACGCCAGAAAAGGGTCTCTGGTGGGCGTTTGAACGCCAGTTTGGGCCATCAAATCTTGGGAAAAGTATGGACTATTATACATTTCTGGAAAGCCCAAGATGTCTACTTTCCAACTCAATTGATAGCGCACCAATTGGACTTCTGTAGCTCCAGAAAATCTATTTTGAGTCCAGGAAGGTCAGAATGCAACAGCATTTGCAGTCCTTTCTCAGCCTCTGAATCAGACTTTTGCTCAGATCCCTCAATTTCAGCCAGAAAATACCTGAAATCATAGAAAAATACACAAACTCATAGTAAAGTCCAGAAATGTGATTTTTTCATAAAAACTAATAAAAATATAATAAAAAGTAACTAAAACATACTAAAAACTATGTAAAAATAATGCCAAAAAGGGTATAAATTATCCGCTCATCAGATGGTCAACTTAGGAAACTTTGCGGGATGAAGCGTAAGAGAAGGATATTTCATGGTTGGCATTGCAAATCAAGGCTCATTTTGGTTGACACATCAAATATGAGGTACAAAGGTTTGGCTAGTGCTCAATTAGGTGGGTCTAGAAGGAGAATTTGGCACTTCATTGAGAATTCATCTTGCTTGCCACCCGGATGGACTAATGATGATCAATTTAAGGACGGATGTAGAAATAAGATATAGGATCCAGGAATACATGAGAATCAATTTTGGAAGACCTTGGCTTGTGCGGAACTCTATCAAGACTTGGTAATATTAATTTTGAAGAATGGAGCTTATTGAAAGTCCAAGCATTGGTGGATGTTCAAGGATGGCTTCAAGGACAAGCCACCTTGATGAGGAGCTCCCCATAAGTCTAACTTAAGGACAATAAATAAAAGTGCTAGGTGGGAGACACCCCACCATGGTAACATCTTTTCATTCTTCTCTTTTGTAAATATTGGTAGAATTAATTTAATTTCATATTTTGATTAGTTTGTTGAGTTTAGTTGGTAGTCTAGTATGTTAAATAAGGTTTTATGGTGTTTTAGTAGCTGTTTGGAGTTTTGGAATGCTTGGTTTGGTGCAAGAACTTGGAAAATTTTGAAAAACAGACCACCATCCACGCGGGACGTCACCCACGTGTACGCGTCACCCACGCATACGCGTCACCCACGCATACGCGTCACCCCAAGCTTTTCCACCATCCACGCGCACTGATGCCAGGACATCATGGCCTATTTTTCTATGCTTTTTCAGTAGATTTTAATTCAGTTTTTATACAATTTCTGTTGATAAAGGAGCAAAAGCATGAAAAATCTCTGCATGAAACAAAATCTAAAGCATAGGTGAATTTTAGTTAATATACATGGTAAATATGATGAAATAGATCACACTAAGTGAAAGTATGATTTTGAGCATTATTAGCACACTTAGTATAGTAAAGTTTATCTTGTATGTTACTTTGATACACTTTGTTTGCTTGATTTCAGACCAAAAGAAGCAGAGAAGAGCCACGTTAGTGGCGACGTTAGCGCCACTAACATGGCCATTAAAGTGGAAGGAAGGAAAGCTTGGAAAGCTAGTGAGAACGTTAACGCCACTAACGTTAGCAAAAGGCAAGAAGACCCACGTTAGCGACCCCGTTAGCTTCACTAACGTGGACACTAACGTGGAAGAAAAGAGAAGCCCCAACATTAGTGAGAAATTTAATGGCATTAAATTTGAAGAAGGAAAGGGAAACGCCAACGTTAGTGGAAAAGGTGAGTGCCACTAACGTTTGCGAAGGATAGAAGACCCACGTTAGCTTTCACGTTAGTTACATTAACGTGGGAAATAACGTGGAAGGAAAGGGAAACGCCAACGTTAGTGGAAAAGGTGAGTGCCACTAACGTTTGAGAAGCAAAGGAAGACCCACATTAATGGCCACGTTAGTGTAGTTAACATGGACATTAACGTAGGCAAAAATCTCACCCGGCAGCCTGACCATGCCTTCTTCAAACAAGAATAACTTGAGCCACAAAGCTCCAAATGAGGTGATTCCAATGGCATTGGAAAGTAGGATTCTAGAGCTTTCCAATCATATATGGCACTACATGGTGGACGCTAAATTTGAGGGAGAAAACCTGCCCCGAAAGTGCAAAGATGAATATGGTATCAACCTGTAGTAAGGCCAGCTGACCTCTTCACCTTCCAAGAAGTATAACTCGAGTTGTAGAGCTCCAAATGATGCGCTTCCAAAGGCGTTGGAAAGTAGACATCCAGGGCTTTCCAAAAATATATAATAGTATGGGTTGTACATTAATTTTGAGCTTCAGAAACCGGCAATATTCATCCCCTGATCGCTAACGTTATTGTGACTCACGTTTTCCAGTAACGCTGGCAACTATGCCAGCGACCTTGTCCACTTCAAAGGAGCATAACTTGAGTTACAGAGGTCCAATTGAGGTGATTCTAGTTGCGTTAGAAAGCTGACATTCATAGCTTTCCAATAATATATAATACTCTATAGTGGACATAAAATTGGAGCACAAACCAGAGGCATCTTTTAAACCCTAAAACACCAACTGGGTAGCAAGTGTGACGTTAGCCACACTAACTTTAGCACTAACGCCACACTTGCAGCGTTAGTATGGGTAACGGCAGCAATAACACCAAGTCATCTTGGACCTCAATTTGATTCACTTCTCTCTCAAGTCCACTTCAAAGCTCAAGCAAGCAAGCCCACAAGTGTCAACCAATCAAGGCCACAAGAAGCATCTAGAATAGAAATTTTTATTTCATTGTAATTTGCTTTTAATTTCATTTTGTAATTTAGGAGAGCCTATATAAAGGCCTTAGTTTTTACATTCTGAGATACTGGAACGGAGAATTGAAGGAAGGGGGAGAGAGTGAAGACCAATTCGAACTTCTGTGAATTGGGACACTCCAAGGGGAGTGGGTCTTCGGACCCCTCCCCTTCCACACTTTTCTTCCTTTTCTCTTCTTTTCTTCCTTAGGAGTAGTTTCGTTTTCTTTGTACTTTTCATTTATGAATTTTGAAGTTTCAATTTTAGTTTCAATCTTTATCTTTACTTTTCTGCACTTTCTTTCTTTTCTATTTTGGTAGAGCAATGATCAACTAACTCTTTTCATTGGGTTAGGGAGCTCTGTTGTAATTTGATGGATCAATAATAGTTTTCATTACTCTTCTTCTTTCTTTTCTCTTGATTTTACTAGAAAGCTTTCAATCTTCATCCAATTGGGTAGTTATCTTGGAAAAGAAGCTATTCATACTTGGATCTCTTCTGAACCTTGGAAGAGGAATGAAGAGATCATGCTAGAAATGCTTTCTCATGTTGGACCAAATTGGAGTTTGGATGGGTATGGTGACTATAATCCTACCAACACTTGATTTAGGAATGCATGTGGTATAATCAGTGACCATACTTCATCTCTTCTCATGAGCAATTGACCAAGGAATTGGCTATTGATCAAGATTTGAGAGATTGAATTACCAAGAAATTGGAATTCGATCACGTAAGATTGCTAAGGAGATCAATGAATGCATTGATTGAGGAAGAGATGAAAATGAACTTGATCCGGAGAATTGCAATATCTCTTGATCCCAATGTTCATTTTAATTTTAGTTCTTACATTTACTTTTCTCGCCATTTTACTTTGCTGCACTTTATTACTTTTTTTACTTTTATGCCATTTACATTTTCTTGTTGCTTATCACTCCAATATGATTCGTCTAACTAGGATAAGCAGCCAACCATTGATTGCTTAAACCGTTAATCTCTGTGGGATTTGACCTCACTCTTTTGTGAGTTATTACTTGACGACAATTCGGTATACTTACCGAAGGAA
This sequence comes from Arachis ipaensis, assembly GCF_059453495.1. Classification (NCBI taxonomy): domain Eukaryota; kingdom Viridiplantae; phylum Streptophyta; class Magnoliopsida; order Fabales; family Fabaceae; genus Arachis; species Arachis ipaensis. The sequence continues at coordinate 51,796,248 of NC_142444.1, forward strand.
AATTGTTGAGAGACAAGTTTCCGTGCATCACGCACGCGTCACCCACGTGTACGCGTGGATCCAAAATTTCCACCTCCATACAAAATCCAGAGAGTTGTGCCTACTTCATGCCAACTTTGTGCGCGAGGCACAAGCCTACTCACGCGTACACGTCACCTCACGTGTACGCGTCGCCGCTTTGAATAACCCATCATGCGTATGCGTCGCTCGCATTTCACCTCACCATGCGCACGCATCACTTCATGCGTACGTGTGGATTGCCTGTTTCACTACTCTTCTTTTCTTCCCTTCTTTCCATTTCTTTCCTTCTTTTACTTTCTTCTCTTTTCTTTTCCTTCTTCACCTATCATCCAACACTACCATACACCATCAACCATTAGTTAGTTTAGTTAGTTAACTATTTAGTTAGTTTCATTTTTGTTTAATTTTTATTTTCATGATAAGTGTTGGATTATTAATTTGGTTGCTATTCATCCCTGCTTATTACTAACTGAATGCTATTTTAGCATAATTGTTTTTGGATATTCATTGTTGGATTCTCTTGTTGAGGTTACAATTTATTACTTGGTTTTGAATTTTTCATGCTTACCCTTTGTGAACACCAAGTACATGAGAATTGCCTTTAAAGCATGATTAATCTTTTTGAATTGCATGATTTTGCCAACATGTGATTTGAATTCTTTTCTTTGATTAGGCAATTTTTTTATGGATGTTGTGCATTTATCTTAATGCATTGTGTTTCTTGATCATATGCATCCATATGCGTCTGGCTTGAATATTTTTGTGCTTCTTTATTGCTTGTCTTAACTTACAAGTTTACTTCAAAGTATTTCAAGCACACTAGAATAAGTGAAGTACATGTTCCTTTTTGTGTAACTGTGACATAGCTCTATATGATAGTGTGTGTGTTCTAAACCGCGCGCAACTTAGAATGCAAACTTACTTTTATCCATGTCACACATTGGGTCACTCATTTCATTCTAGTGATTAGTACCTCATTCCAACAATGTATGCTTCCTTGCTTTTGTATTTACTTTTCTTACTATCATGTCTTCTATTTTCAGGATGAGTCATTGTAAGCTAAAACAAAAGCGGGACAAAGAACATGCAGCAACTGGTTAACCCACAAGCTGAAGGTGGCAATCCGGAGAGTCGCCGTACCCCCTTGCTCATCTTTGGATGCACCGAGGACGGTGCAAACTTTTAAGTGTGGGGAGGTCGTCCGACCAATCGGCATTTATGGGTGACAAATTTCTAATTCTAACACTTTTGCATTTCATTTTTTAGGTCTTTTTAGGATTTTTTTGTTGCATTTTCTTATTTTTGCATATATACATAATAAGCTTAGTCAAAATAATGAAATTTTTCAAGAAATTTATCTATAGGGCATTAACATCTTAATTGATTTGAGTAAAAATTTTTCATTGAACTTACTTGAATTATATCTTGTGGAACATGTTTTGAGCTAAGAACACAAGCTTGTGAGTTTTGAGCCTAATTGTGTGGTTACATCATATAACCACTGTTTTCCTTCTTGTGTGATTATTCTCTTTCTATGATTGTAATATTTTATTTGTTTGATTCTTTATGTCCATTATTTTGTATATACATGCATTTATATGATTGAGGCCATTGTTTCAATTAGCTCACTTACCCAAATAGCCTTACCTTTTATCTGCTATTATTAGCCAACTTTGAGCCTATGATAAACCCACTTGTTCTTAATTTAGCACATTACAAGCCTTGAAGCGAAAAACAATAAATGTCCTTAATTTGGATCTTTGATTAGCTTAGGCTAGTAAGTGTGTATATCATTTAAGTGTGGGGAAACTTGAGAGATTGGTTGAGAAAAAAAGGGTGTGTTTTGTATTTCTATTGTAAATATTGGGAATTGGGTACATACTCATGTGTTAATTAAATGTAAAACTATATGCTTTGATGCTCTTGTGCATATTGAAGTTTGCAAAAAGAAAAAAAAATATACAAAGGAAAAATAAAAAGAAAAATAAAAAAAATAAATAGAAAAAGAAAGAAAAAGCAAAGCAATAAAAAGGGGACAAAATGCCCCAAAGTGAAGTCCAATAATAATCAATGCATATGAGTTGTGATAAAAAAAAAAAAAAAGAACGCATGAGTGTGTGAAAAAGTGAGAAGAATGGGTAGTTAGGTTAGCTTTGAATTGCATAGGTTGTTATATAGGTTAGGTGGGAAGTTTAAGTTAATCAAAGATTCAAATTTTAAGCTCACTTGACCATATGCATCCCTGTCTTTACTCTAGCCCCATAAGACCTCATGATATTTGTATGCATGCAT